>NC_143552.1:51547500-51847500 GCF_054136105.1 Typopeltis vanoorti
GAAATAAATAAACATGATGTCAATAAGGCAATAGCATTTTGGTGACATTCACCACATGTCTTAAGGGAATATTCAAGGGCAATAGCAATTGGTAGTAGCACTGGCCTGCCAGTTTAATAAGAGTCTTACAGCAGTGCAGGTTTTCCAAAGGAGTGAAAAGAAGATAAAATTGTTCCACTGCATAAGGGTAGTGATAAGGCCGTGGCTACAAATTATAGGCCAATCTGTATATTTGGAGTTGTGGTGAAGGTACGAGAGATTGGTGAGAACTAGGATACAGAAATAGGTTGATAACAGCAACATTCTCTGTGATTATCAGCATGTTTTACTAACTTACGTACTATAACAAGGTATAATGTCATGGACAAGGGAAATGCATATACAGCGGTATGTTTCGACTTTGCAAAAGCCTCTGATAGACTTCCACATGACAAGCTGCTAAATAAACTGAAACAGATGAGATTGGATAACATACTTCTGAGCTGGATTAGTGACTGGTTGTCAGATAGGTATCAGAAAGTTGTATATGGGGGTGCAGTATCCTGAAAGAGAAAGGTCAGTAGTAGTGTGACACAGGGGTCAGTTTTGCAACTATTGTTGTTCAATTTGTATATTAATGATATTGGGATGGGTTTAACTGGTGACATGCAGCTGTTTGCAGATAATGCAAAACTGGGGAGAGCAATGCTGAGTCAAGCAGACGTTATGGTCTTGAACATAACATCTTGTTCAAGTCCTCCTTGTTAAAGAGGACTTGAACAGATTGCAGGTAAGTGGAACTGTCAATTCAATGTTGCAAAGTGTAAGTTTTGAAATTTGGTAAACAATTATGAGATGCAAATATACACTTGGTGGGGAAACTTTAAAGGACGTAGAGGAGATGAAAGATCTTGGAGTGGTGCTGGATAAGTACTTGAAATTCAAGGGCCACATTGCACAAGTTGTGAAGACATCACATCAAATAATGGCAATGATGAGGAGGACCCTGATGTGCAAAAATAAAGAGGTTATGATGGCCTTAAACAGTATAAGGCCTTAAACAGGCTTCAAATGGATTAATGCACACAGATTGGAGATTGGTTACCAGGTTTTTTATGGTGACAAGGATATGTTAGAAAGGGTCAAGAGAAGATTCACCAAGGTGGTCTTTGGAATGTGGAGTATGAGGACAGATTGAGAGAATGTAAATTGCAAAGCCTCATGAATAGGAGCGAGGGGGGGATATGATTGAGACATACTTGTATAAGTTAGTCAGGGGCTGTTATCAGGTTGACATGGAAGAGATTTTTCATAGAATGGGAGAAGGGGGGAGGGTAGAACCAGAGGCCATTCCTGGAACTGTATAAGGAGGGTGTGAGCAGAGGAGTGAGAAGATTCTTTACATGAAGAGTAGTTGGTGAGTGGAATGCATTGCCTGAGTGTGTTGTGAATGTAGACACATTGAATCAATTTAAGAAATAGTTGGATGAGCTTTGTGTGTGATATTGCACCTCCCCCGATAAGTCTCTGACTCCATGGAGGTCAGATGTTATTAATAATAATAATAATAAACAAAGAATGTTAATCCTATTTACAGAGCTGAGTATATGGGTGGTTACAATAAAATACCATTACAATTAAGGCCCAAATTTAAAATTAAGTGATTTGAAATAAAATAAAATTTAATTAGATAATGAAATGGTTTAGCATCATTAAATTAATTTTTTTAAAATTAATTATTAATTAATAATATTAATTATTATTATTATTATTATTATTATTATTAATTATGTGAGTACTGGACCACAAGATATCGTGGTCAGTGTAGCAGATTTGGAGGATGACTGAGATCATGAAAAAATTCATCTAATTTTAGAATAAGTGAAATATTTCAGCTATTTAGGTACAGTTTTTAGTGAAGATGGAAAATTAGAAATGGGAATAGACAACAGATTAAGCAAAGCTGGTATGGCAGGAGCCAATTGAATAAATTTATATGGAATAATAGACAAATTGGCCAAAATACTAATGGTATACAAGACGGTGTTCAAATCAATTTTAAATGGATATGAATTTGGTTAAAAATAAAAGTACTTAATCAAAGACCCAGAAGAACTCTCATCTCCACAGAGATGAGAGTTCTATGAAAAATTAGGAGAACAATTAAATGGCATCAAATGGCAGAATTAAAATGGCAGAATCATGTTAAAAATGAAGGTATTAAGTGCCGCATGAGGTTCAAAGCCAAATAACTGGGAGGAGACTTCCATATCAACTTCCAGGAATGAATGCAGAGAACTGACTGGGCCTTCTGACCTGATGTCCAAATCTCACCTTCCTGTGGTGTGCACTGTTAGTAGGTATCTACTGGGTAGTGAATGAATGAGTATAGGCTGGCAATTTGTGACTTAGCCAACCAAACTGTACTTTCTATTGGCTTAAACCACAAACAAATGCATATGATGATACCATATTATGAAATTTCATGCAGGCTGGAGTATCACCCTGTTAAACAAAGCCCCTGCTCTCTTCACCAGGAAACCAGGGTGAACACTGAAAACTCAACTACTGGAACAAGATTCAACTCAATATCTAGAAGAAGAAGAATAAACCCAATATCAGAAGAACTGAAGATAGGAACAATCAATATAAGGAGTATTAATGGAAAGGAAATCAAACTTGCAGAAGAATTGGAGAAGGGGGGAGTATCATATGGACATAATTCGCATTACTTAGACAAAGAAGACAAAAACAGGCGAGATCTTACTAAATAATAAGTATAGGATGTTATTTTCAGGTAATAATGATCAAGGAAAGGAAGGAGTAGCAATAGCATTCAACATGGAACATGAAGATAAACTTCTTGATTGGATAGTAGTTTCAAGTAGAGTTATGTAGGCAAACTTCAAAATGGGGACATGGACAATAAAACTTATTTGTGCCTATGGTCTCACAGAAGGTTCTTCTAAAGAAGAAATGGAGGAAATTTTTGAGCCACTAGAACGGGCAGCTGACATAAAGAAAATGGAAAAAATGGTCATTTTTGGAAATCTGAATAGCAGAGTAAGGAATGAATCCCACCAGGCATATAGGAACATTTTGGAAAAAAAGGCAAAGTTAATAATAATGGCAAGTATTTACTGGACTTCTCAGGACACAGATTAGTCATTGCTAACACCATGTTTCAACATAAAGATGTGCACAAGTTCATGGAGAGAAAACACAAGAAATAAGCCTCATTAATTATGTCATTATTGACAGTGATATCATCATGTTTAGGATACAAGAGCATACAGAGGATTTGTAATTGGAAGCAACCATTACTTTGTACTAAGCAGGATAAAAATAGATATCGTATTGAAAAGAACAGTAAGAAAGTTTTAAAAAGAACTGAAGTTGAGCAGCTTATACAAGTAAATTGCAGACAAGACTGTACAAACATTAGCAAAGAAAAAAATGAAACAAACTGAAAAATAAGAATAAAATCTTGGAGTCTCAGTGGCAAACTATGAAGAAGACATTGATTGATTGATTCAGCTGTGGGGGGGGGGGGTTATGTAGTGAAGTTGTCTGCAAGGATAGAAAAATAATCATTATCAGTAGCCAGATAAAGTTAATGAAGTTTAATATTTAGGAATTCAATTAAAATTTGTAAAGTGATTTCTGGAATTCTGTAGTAGCCAAATAAGGCAATACAAAACTATTTGTCTAAAGTATATAAGACAAAATTTGTCAACACTTTGTAACCCACCACTCTCACATGCACAGCACATCATACCTTGACTCAAATGTATTCACTGTCTTTGCCACAATCTCAGGCAACATTCCAATCACCCACTTCTTCAGTCCTCACCTCTTTGCTCACACCCGCCTTATGGATGGCCTCTGGTTCTCTCCCTGTCTCCAGATATTCTATGAAAAATCTGGTCATTACCCCTTACCAACTTATACATCTCAGTCATGTCTCCCACTCTTCCTTCTATCCACTAGATTGTAATTTGCATTCTCTCAATCTGTCCTCATATTCCACATTCCAAAGACCAGAAACCAACTTACTCAATTGTTTCTGAACCCTATCTAACAACTCATCCTTTTGAAAAACAGGCAACCAAATCTGTGTAGAGTAATACATATGGGCCTGTTCAAAGCCTTGTACTTGGGAATTATAACATCCTTACTACTATATGTCAGTGTTCTCTGCATCATTCCCATAATCCACTGAATTGTCCTCATAATTTTAGCAAAATATCTATGAAATTTCAAGTCCCTATCCACATCACCCCAAGATCTTTCATCTCTTTCACCTCTTCTAAAATATCCCCACCAATCCTATACTCACTCACTCCCCCATTCAGACAGTCTATTTAGGTCCTCTTTGCATTTAAGCTCTGAACATATTGCCTCATCAGAAACATCAAGGAGATCCTATCTGATATCACTTCTCTACAAGAACACTGAGTGTTTTATTAGGTGTTATGTGATTGGTATTCCAACCATTGATGTTGGTCTCAGCAGTTTCTCAGAATGTTGCTGACATGATGTTTCCACAAGGTTATCACCAGAATGTAGTTTCTGAACAGTTTGGGGAGATCCTGCAAATCTTTTTAAATCCTTTTGAATAAAGAAATGTGACAATTTCCCTATTGGTTTTTCCCTTGTTGCATGAATAATCAGGAACACTGGTACATATGTATTGGTATCACATATCTTTTGTTTCTTACTTCTGTTACCAATGCTGTATCCATGGTATCATTACTTGGTTAGGACCTTGTTAGGGCTCCTGAAACATTTGAGAATGAAGAATTCATGCTCAAGGGTTTTGTTTGGCACAAGAGCTCCCCACACACCATGTTGCCACACATGGATGCCTACTGACAAGCAAGCAATAACTGTGCTTGGGAGTGGAACATCAAGGCTACCCTGGATGATACCAGCACCACAGCAAGCCTTGAGTTCCAACCCTGGATCATGGGGTGAAAGACATACTGCAGCACTATTGATTCTTGCAGGTAAGCCCACTAGCCGACTGATCCCAGCTGGACTATCTAGGACTGCCCATCATGTCAAAGCAGTGCAAGACTACTAGGATCCCCCCCCCCACACACACACACTTTCCAGATGTCCACAGTTACACCGCACAGCAAACACGACAGTAAGGCACTGATGAAGCAGAGAAGAAGAACTAGTAGTAGAGCAAAGAATATGGAAAGAAAAAGAGGATAATGAAAGAGCAGGAAGTGTGGAAAGAGAACTGATGAGATGGGAAATGAAAGCATGAAGACTGAGATGAGGAGGGAGAATGAAGGGATTAAGAGACTAGAGAGGTTGACTAGTGCAAGGAGAATGAGAGTAGGTGTGAGAAAAGGAGATGAGAGAGCAAGGGAGAGAAGAAGGTGCGAGAACTAGAGAGAGACAGGGAAAGAGAAGTAAGTCAAGAGAGAGAGTGTAGGAGCAAGGAAGAGAGAGAGAGAGAGAGAGAGAGCAGAATCAGAAAGGATCAGGAATATCAGGGAGAGAGAAGAATGAATAAAGCTGTGAGGAGTGTCATGTATAGAGATTCAATGATTTGGAGTGTGCAGAGAAGAGTGCAAGAAGAGTGCTTACCTGAAGGAAGAAGAGAGAGTGTGTGGCAATGAAGCAAGGTGAAAACATAGAAGAGATGATAGTGATGGTTGGTATAAACGATCTGAGAGGTATAATGAATGTGATGATAGTGAGAATGTGTAAGAAGAGAGGTCTGGAATACACTGCAGTCTGGAGTACATTTGAGTACAGAGGGTACATTTGTGTACATCTGAACACAGGCATTTGGAGAGACTGCTGTTTTCTGGGGAGAAAAGTGCCTTAGGGCAGAGAAAACAGAATTGCAAGGATTGAAGCTAGCAGGATGGTCTCATGGGTAGATGGAGCTATATTCTAAATATATTCTATATATTCTATATTCTATGTATTCTAAATACTGAGCTTTCTAGATGACAATGAGGCAGGGGAAAGTAGATGTAATTTCACCACGTGTTTTAAGGAAATGTGCTAAAGGAACAGACCATGCTATAAGAACAATATAGATATTACACATTTTGATGATGAATTGGACAGTTCATACTATTTTTAAAGGAAAATAAAGACAAATTCAATACTGACACACAAGTATACTAGGCTGCAATAGAAATGTCATCGACTTTTAGAAATATAGAATTTTTAGAGGTCCCATAAATTTTATTGCCTGGACCCCCTGCCAGCTTAATCCATCCCTACAAGCCATTAACCTAGCTATGAAAGAAAACCTGCAATGGGACAAACTCCTGAGGAGTGGAGGTAGGGTAAGATAATGCCATTGCAACAGGTAGTAGAATGAAGGTATTGAACAACAGACAAATTTGTATTTCTTCTGTAGTTAAGATTTGGGAGAAGCTGGCAAGAACTCATATACAGAATTGGGCAAAGGAGGGCAACATTATTTATGCAGGCCAGCATGGAATTGTTAAGAACTGCTCTTGTTTTAGTAATCTGGTTGCCTTTTTAATAGAGTAACTAGCAGTTGATGAAGGTAAGGCATACACTATGATATTTTTGGATTTTTCAAACGCATTTAACAGAACACTTCAGAACAAGTTGGTATTTAATTTACAACATATGAGTTTAAATGTCAGATTAGTGGATTGGATTGGTAACTGGCTTTCTGATATTGAAGCATTTACTGAAGTTATATATGGAGGAACAGTATCAGGGAGTAGAAAGGTTACAAGTGTAGTTCCACAGGATTCAATACTAGGAGAAGTTTTTCAATCTTTGTGTCAGTTTATTTATTTATTCATGTGGGGTTCCCCAATTGTCCCTTATGACGGGTTGAGCCCTCCTAATGAGGGATTAAGCATTTTATGACTGTAGATCCATGTGTGTACATAGGCCAGTTTGCCTGTTCTGAGAGACGAAAAACCTGAGTTTCTGGGTGAAAAAACCCTCTACCTCCGTATGAGATCAGCTAACTCACCTTCAGTTGAAAGAGACCAAACCAGACAAGGGTTCCTCATGCCATGGACAGGAATCAAACTTTGGTCTTTCTGATGAAAGGGCTTCGTCTATACCAACTGAGCTACGGAGGCTATTTTATGTCAATGATACTGTCACGGAACTACAGGTGGAGTATTCAGTTATTTGCTGATGATGTGAAACTTGGGAGGGTTATTAGTATTAGGGCTGATGTTTTGTCTCTTTGAGAGATCTGAATAAGCTGGAAAGGTGGGCAAGGAATCGAGATGTCAGTTTAATGCAGTTAAACATAAGGTTTTGAAATTTAGGATACATAGAAGGATGTTTAATACCTACTTGGTGGAGTTATACATACTGGAAGTAGAAGAAGCAACAGATCTTGGGAAGATGTCAACAGTAACTACAGAGGATAAACTGCAAAAGCTGAGAGGTCAACCTAGAGAAATGCTGTAATACTGAGGAGGCTTTTATCTCTGCTGGTCAGCTAGCAGAGATAAAAGGGTGGTGGTTCCATTGTATAAAGCTCCTGATAGGCTACATCTAAATTACTGTGCTCAAATCTGGTTACCAGAATTTCAAGGGAGGAAATAACCTTGGTGAGGAAGCAGAGATGGATAATGAAAATGATATCAGAGCTGTACAATATAGGTTATATGGATAGACTGAAGGCATGCAAACTACAGAATTTAGTGGACAGAAGATGAAGGGGAGGGGGGAGAGAATAGGATTGAGACATCTATTTAGCAGACTGACACTGGGGAGATTTTTGCATAGAAAGTAGGAGCATTGAATGTACTGCCGAAGAGAATAGAGAAAGTGTAACTTGTGGATGAGTTTAAGGAATGGTAAATATACTTTGCTGTCGAAAGTGGATATCCCATGATAAGTCTTATGACTCAAAGGAAGTTAGGAATTATAATAAATTTAGTTTAATCCTTTATCCAAGTGTAAGCAAACAAAGTCTACACCTGAAGTATCTTCAGGACTGAGGCAAACTCATGGTAAAGGTGGACCAAGCTCTCATCACTCCTTGTCTTAGTATCTCCCATAATGCTATGCATTAAGGGAGGGGCCACTACCCAGAACGGTTTCAACCTTTATTGAGGTCTCGTCAGTGGGATCCAGACCCAGAGGTGGTGATACCAAGGTGAAAAAAATGGAGAAGTCATCTTTACCTATACGAGTTGCCAAAAGATGTCTCACATTATTATTACATTACTCTGGATTTAGAGAAAGATGTTGGAAGTTTTTTCCCACTTGGCTTGACTATAATAAATTTAGTTTAATCCTTTATCCAAGTGTAAGCAAACAAAGTTTGTGCCTGAAGTATCTTCAGGACTTAGATAAATATGACTTCTCCATTACTTCCATCTTAGTATCACCACCTCTGGGTCTGGCTCCCACTGACAAGACCTCAATAAAGGTCAAAACCGGTCTGGGTAGTGGCCCTTCCCTTAATGCATAGCATTATACATGTCGGCAAGGAGATGTGCATTGCATTGTGGGAGATACTAAGTTCAAACTTTGTTTGCTTACACTTGGATAAAAGATTAAACTAAATTTATTATGGTTCAACCAAGTGGAAAAAAACTTCTAACATCTTTCTCTAAATCCAGGAAGTTAGGAATAATAATAATCATAATAAGCTAGCCTTTAACCCATCCACAACACTTAAAAACAATGGTATGATAGGTTTGCAATCTTTTTTGGGTATGAGACTGACATTTAAAAAAATTATCTAAATGATCTAAACTAAATGATTTGGTTGGTGGCCAGGGGATCAGATTCCAATTTTACATGGATGAGTTTCACATCACCTAGGACTTTTTTTTTTTTAATACTTATGCATATCGCTTTCCTTCCTGATTTTTGCTTACACATATACCTACACTTTATTGTGTGGGTGTTCAAATTTATATTGTGTAGGTGTTCACTCAGCCAGCCTGGCTGGCCAAGTAGATATCTGCTCTCCAGCCAAAAGGCTGAGGGTTAGAATCCCACCGTGGCATGGATGTTTGTGATTGTCTGTGGAAATACTAGTGGTATTTCCACAGATGTGGCAGTAGATGGTGTTGGTGGAGTTGTGGTCAGTTGGTAGATTGAGTGGAGACAGAATTGTAGAGCAGGTGCCCTCCTTCTATGAGTCTTTGGACTCCCTGGAGGTGTCTAATAATAATAATAATAATAATAATAATGAATATCAGATGAATACAGTGATGAAATCTGATGAATACTGGGAAATGGGGAGGCTCAGTGTGGACAGGGAACACAGTATGAGAAAAGTTGATGTTCTAAGAGGATGTGAATGCATTGAATGCATGTGTAGACAAAAATGGGAAGGGGATGATTTAGGATCAACAGAAAACACTTGGATTTGAAGAGTATTCTAAGATGAATAAGGAAAACAAAATGGCTCAAGTTAAGTATGGAGAAGTCACATCTAATAAGTGTTATCAGTGAAACTTGTTATAGAACCAGGAATGACTATTGTGTTTGCATATAAATGCTAGAAGTGTAAGAAACAAGGCAAATAAAATGGTTGCATTAATTGAGTCTGTTCACCCAAAAAATTGTTGGAATAAGTAAGACGCGGTTGGATAAGGATGACATCCTGACAGGAATAGAGATGGAAGGGTATGATGTGTTTTGTGAAGATAGAAAGGGTAAAAAGGGAGGGGGAGTGCTATTGATGATAGAGTTAGTTAGATGTTGTTATAGACCTGGAAATATGGATGGTGGTGACCATGAAATGCATAATCAAATTAGCAAAGAAAATAAGAAAAGAGTGATCATTATGGGCAAATTTAATTATGGCAATACAGACTGGGATGATGATGAGATAGCAACTGGAAGTAAAGAAAATAAGTGTCTCAAGTTTTTGAGGGACAACTACCTCAGGCAGTATGTAACAGAGGGCATACGAGGATTGAGGGTCTTGGATTTGATCAACTCATCAGAGGATGTTATTATAAATGGTGTCAAATCACCCTCCAGATGGTGAGAATGATCATGAAGTGATTACCTGGGTGGTTGCCAGCAGTGTGAAGGCCTCTGTGAAGAAAGGGTATATATAGAACTGCATGGCTGGTAATTATGAGAAACTCAGGAGACAGCTTGCATGTGTAGCATGAAATGAGGAGTTGGCTGGAAAGGAGATCAATGCTGTTTGGGTGATATTCAAGAACTGTCTAGTACAGGCATGTCAAACACATGGTCCACGGGCCGCCTGAGGCCTGCCGACAAGTAACATGCACCCGCCAAACTTTGTAACCAATATGGTTATATAACTTTTGACAACACTGAATTAAATAAACATATTTAAAAAATTAACATTTCCACTTAAGATTATTTTATACACTAAACTACTCTGCAATTTCCAAAGGAAATAATGTTCTATTTGTCATTTCAAAAAATCTTGTTACTCCACTGCACATAAATATCGAATTTTACCGAATTTTAAAGAACAAGTCCGTACACAGCTACATCCGCTGACCACAGCAATCGGAGGCTAGCCTTTTTCAAGTCGTAAGAAAGTGTAGTGTTTTCTTTATAATTAATAAAGAATTTATAAAAATAATGTCGAAATCTTCAACCAGTATGAATAAAAAACGACTAATTGAAGAAGAACATCGTAATTTTCAAGAAAAATGGGAGTTACAAAATTTTTGTATTCAAGGAAAAAAAAATTTATGCATGATATGTAGAAACTCCATTGCAGTTTGCAAAGAATATAATATTAAAAGGCATTATGGTATAAATCATAAAGAAAACTATGACAAATATGTTGTGAAACTTCGCGAAGATAAATTGTCAGAATTAAAGTTGACACTTCAAATCAACAAAGTGTATTTACCAAACCTATTGAAGATAATAAAGCTATCGTAAAAACCAGTTATTTGTTATCACATTTAATTGCAAGCAAGTCAAAACCGTTCACTGAAGGGGAATTTATTCGTGAATGTATTATTATGGCAGTTGAAGTGTTTTGTCTTGATCAATTAAAGAAATTTAAAAATATAAGCTTATCTCGAAATACAATTGCTAGCAGCAATTGTATTTCAATGATAATTATATTTTGATGATATTGATATAGCAATTGACAAAAAGTACAGATGTATGGGATATCGCTCAGCTGGCTGTTTTTATTCGTGGATGTGATATGAACTTAAAAGTAAGTGAAGAACTTCTAGAATTCCTGTGCATGATACAACCACTGGAGTTGATATTTTCGACACCTTTATAGAAGTTTTGAATGAATACAATGAGTGATTTACTGCTAAAAATGCTAGTTTGTCTTGAAACTGATGGTGCTCCTGCCATGACTGGTGTTGTTAAAGGAGTTGTTACAAATTTAAAAGAAAAATGAAAAGAACAAGGTAATAATAATTTTCAACATTTTCATTGCATTATTCATCAGCAAACACTATGCTCCAAAGTTTTAAATGTTGGACATGTCCTAAAAAATGTGAAATTGTAAATTATATTTGTGCACATGGACTCAATGATCGCCAATTTAGTAACTTTCTAGAAGATATAGAAAGTGAATATAGCAATCTACCTTATTATACAGAAATTAGAAGGCTTTCCAGTCATAAAGTTTTAAAGCGATTCTTCGAATTGCTGGACGAAATTATCATTTTTTTAGAATCGAAAAATTATGAATGTGAAATATTAAAAAATGATCAATGGATAAAGGACCTGGCTTTTTTAGTTGGCATTACAAGCCACCTTAGTCAACTTAAATCTTAAGCTACAAGGCAAACATCAAGCAGTTACCATGTTATTTGACAATATTAACATTTTCAAACAGAAATTATTACTTTGGCAAAAACAAATTCAAAAATAAAATTTATCCCGTTTTGAATTTTTCAATCATTATTACAAAAATCACCGAAACTGAAAACTTCAGAATATGCCAATCAAATTAAGTTATTAGAAAATGAATTCAAAAGAAGATTTTTAGATTTTAAAAAATATGACAATCAGTTTCATCTATTTACTTCTCCTCCACTGACTGATGTTGAAACTGTTGATGATAATTTATAGTTGGAATTAATCAAAATTCAGTGTGATTCTGTATTGAAACAAAAATATATGGATGTTGGAATTCCAAAGTTCTATAATTATTTATTAGTCAATCAATACCCCAACGTGTTATGTGCAATTAGGTGTATTTTATCTATGTTCAGTAGCACATATTTATGCGAACAACTATTTTCAACTTTAAAGAATAATAAAACTGTGGAAAGATCAAGATTAACAGACCAGCATGTGCAAGCAATATTGAAAATAACTACAGCTCAACAAATTCAACCAAATTTTAAAGATTTTGTTAATGAAACACGATGTCAAGTTTCTTCAAAAATATTATATGTATAATTTTATTTAAATATGTAAACTTTATATTTTATATGTATTTTTGTAACATGGTTGTATTTTGTACTTATATACTCTAATGTTAATATTAAAAAATCTGTTTTCTTTTTATTTCAAGATTTTTTTTCCGTTGCGGCCCATGGCTTGATGTATAATTCTTAATTTGGCCTTTGGAGGTAAACGAATTTGACATGCCTGGTCTAGCAGAAGCAATGTCTACATGCATCCAAGGGTCAGAAGGTTAAATAAGGTAGGTATGAAATGGAAGATTGAAGAGATTAAGCATGCAATACAGAAGAAAAAGACATTATGGAGGCAACATAAGAGGAGTGGTAATAATCAATTCCATGAGGATTACATAGAACAGGCAAGGAGGGTGACTTGGTTGGTAAGGGTAACAAAAGTGAAGTATGAGCAGCAGTTAGCTAATGAAGCCAAAAAGAATCCTAGGGAGTTCTTTTGATATGTAGCCAGCAAAAAAAAAGAATGATGGAATGGAACGATGACATTGATTGGAGAAAATGTATAAGAACAACTGCTGCAGAGGATATAGTTGAGATATTTAATATGCAGTTCATAAAGGTCTTTCATTCTTGTGAATATGACCTCATGGAGAATGTGAGAACAGTAAATGATGAGAAGAGAGACTGACTGTAAGTGAGCAAAAGGTATATGGAAAATTGAGCAAACTTGATGTTAATAAGGCTGTGGAACTTGATAATACATCACCATGCATTTTGAAGGAATATGCTAGGGAGTTGGCATCTCCCTTGACATATTTGTTTAACATGAGTCTTGCACTGGGTCAAGTTCCAAAGCAGTCACAGGAAGGCAAGATTGTGCCATTTCATAAAGGAGGTGACAGAACTCAAGCATCAAATTATAGGTCTATTTGCATATCAGTTGTCATTAAAATGTTGAAGGAGGATGGTGAGAATCAGGATTCAGAATTGGATTGACAACAATGGTATTATGTTTTATGGACAACATGGATTTGCTAAAGGGAGGTCATGTTTTAGTAATCTATTTATGTATTACAATAAAGTGACAGTTGCAATGGACAAGGGAGATGGATTCAGAGCAGTATACTTTGATTTTGCAAAGCTTTTGATAGATTACCACATTACTTGATAGTCAAACTAGGGCAGATGAGGTTGGATATTAGACTAGTGCAATGGATTGGAGACTGCCTATTCAACGGGTATCAGGAAGTTGTGTTTGGGGAAGCAATATCCCAGAAGAGGAAAGTCACTAGTGGTGTGCCTCAGGAGTCTGTTTTAGTACTATTGCTGTTTAACTTGTAAGTTAATGATATTGGGAAAGATTTGGATGGGGATACTCAATTGTTTGCAGATGATGCAAGGTTGAGACAAACTATGAGGAGTAGAGCAGATGTTCTGGCATTACAAGAAGACTTGAATAGATTGATTGAATGGGTACATGAGTGGGATGCCAGTTCAATGTTGCAAAATGTAATGGGGTTTATAAAATTGGGAAACAAAGGTGGGATGTACATTTATGCATGGTGGGGACATATTGTTGGAGGTAGAGGAAATCAGAGATCTTGGGTGATGGTGGATAAGGATCTAAAATTTATAGGACATATTTGCAAAATTGCGAAGCCAACACAACGAATTCTGGGAATGGTGCAGAGGACTAACTTGTAGAAATAAGGAGATTCTTGTTCCATTGTAAGGCCTTGATTAGGATACATATGGACTACTGTGCACAGATTTGGTCACTTGATTTTTCAAAAGGACTAGGAGATGTTGGAAAGGGTCCAGAGGCAATTGACTAAGGTAGTTTCTGATCTCTGGAATTTTGAATATGAGTAAAGGTTGAGAAGGTGCAATTTACAGTCTAGTGGATAGGAGAAGGAGCGATGATATGATAGACATGCATAAGTTGGTAAAGGGTTGTTATAGGATCGATGTTGAAGAAGTTTTTCATCAAATGTTGGGAAATCAAGGGAGAACAAGAGGTCATCTCTGGAAGCTGTATAAGGAGAATTTGAACAAGGGGGTGAGAAGCAGGTTTTTTTGCATGCAGAGTTGTGAATGATTGGAATTCTTTGCCTGTGAGTGTGGTGTCTGCAGAGAATTTGAATCTATTTAAGGCAAGCTATGATGAGCTGTGTGTGTATGACAAAGGGACCTCCTACATGAGTCTTTGACTACATGGAATCTTAAGGTAATAATAATACAGTGGTTAATCCTTATCACTGTAATGTCTTATATCTATATATTCTGTGTTCTTCTAACCAGTTTGCCTGTTTTGAGGGACAAAAAAAAACCAAGTTTCCAGGAGGAAAAACCCTGCCATCTCATTGTGAGCCAGGTGACTTACTACCAAAACTGGAATATGAGAAGAGAAGGCCCAAAGATCCAAAGAAAATCCTAGGGAATTTTTTAGCTATGTGGTCAGTAGGAGGAGAAATGATTGTGAAAGAATGACATTGTAGGATAAAAATGGGAATAGAGTGACTGATGCAGAGGACATAGTGGAATTGTTCAATGAAAACTTTATTGAAGTATTTCATCCTGGAGGAGTAAATTTTAATACTAGAGGGATAGAGAAGGTTCGAGGTTTAGAGGTGCAGGAGGAGAGTGTGTTCCAAATACTGAGTACTCTGGATGTCAGTAAATCTGTGGAACTGGATGGTATTTCACCACTAGTTTTGAGAAAATGTGCTAAAGAACTGACAGCTCCTTTGACCTGGCTTTTCAATGAAAGTCTGGCTACAGGAAAGGTGCCCAGGGAATGGAAGGAAGGTAAGATAGTGGCATTGCATAATGGTGGTAGCAGACTGGAAGTATCTAATTATAGGCCAGTTTGTGTGTCATCAGTAGTTGTTAAGATCTTGGAGAAATTAGTGAGGGACCATATACAACATTGGGCAGATGAGGGTAATGTTATCTGTGAGAGTCAACATGGATTTGTGAAGGGGGTGTTCTTGTTTTAGTAATATGCTAGCCTTTTATAATAAAGTTGCAAGAGCAGCAGATGAGGGAAAGGCATATACTGCCATTTTCTTGGATTTAGCGAAGGCATTTGACAGGGTGCCAGATGATAAGCTGATATTATTATTATTATTATTATTATTATTATTATTATTATTATTAAACAAGACCTCATGGAGTCAAAGACTCATCTAGGAGGTCCTTTTATCTCACACACATCTCATCATACCGGGTCTTAAACACATTCAAACTCCTTGCAGACACCACACTCTCAGGCAAGGCATTCCAATCATTCACAACTCTGCACGAAAAAAACCTGCCTCTCACTCCCCTACTCACACCCTCTTTATACAGTTTCCAGGGATGACCTCTGGTTCTCCCCTGATCTCCCACTATTCGCTGTAGAACTTCTCCACCATTGATCCTATAGCAACCCCTTACCAACTTGTAGGTCTCTATCATATCTCCCCTCTTCCTTCTCTCCACTAGTCTCTGCAAATTACATCTTTTCAATCTTTCCTCATACTCGACATTCCAGAGGTCAGAAACTACCTTAGTCAGTCGCCTTTGGACCCTTTCCAACATCTCCTCATCCTTCTGAAAACCAGGTGACCAAATCTGGGCACAATAGTCCATGTGTGGCCTAATCAAAGCCTTATACAATGGAACAAGAATCTCCCTACTTCTACACGTCAGTGTCCTCCTCATCATTCCCAGAAGTCTTTGTGTTGTCTTCACAATTTTGGCGATGTGACCCCTAAATTTTAGATCTTTATCCACTATCACTCCCAGATCTCTTATTTCCTCTACTTCCAACAATATATTCTTACCAAGCATAAATTCTGCATCCCATCTTTGTTTTCCAAATTTTAAAACCTTACATTTTGCAACATTGAACTCACACCCCCAATTGCTTGCCCAATCACTCAATTTATTCAAGTCTTCTTGCAAGACCACGACATCTTCACTACTCTTTATGGTTCTTCCCAACTTTGCATCATCTGCAAACAACTGAATATCTCCATCCAAATCTTCGCCAATATCATTAATATACAAGTTAAATAGTAATGGCCCTAAAACAGATCCCTGAGGCACTCCACTAGTGACTTTCCTTTTCCTGGATATTGCACCCCCATACACAACTTGTTGATACCTATCAGATAGCCAGTCTCCAATCCAATGCACTAATCTAATATCCAACCCCATCTGCTCTAGTTTGACTGTCAACTTATCATGAGGCACTCTATCAAAAGCTTTTGCGAAATCCAAGTATATTACTGTGTATCCTTCTCCTCTGTCCAAGGAAGCAGTCACTTTATTGTAATAAGTAAGTAGATTACTAAAACACGACCTCCCTTTAGCAAATCCATGCTGTCCATCAAAGATTATACCATTGTTGTCAACCCAACTCTGGATTCTAGCTCTCACAAGCTTCTCCAGCAACTTAACCACAACACCCGACACACAGATAGGCCTATAGTTTGATGCTTGAGTTCGATCACCTCCTTTATGAAGTGGCACAATCTTGCCCTCCTTCCACTCTTTAGGGACTTGACCAAGTGCAAGACTCGTATTAAAAAAATATGTCAAGGCAGGTGTCAACTCTCTGGCACATTCCTTCAGAATACGTGGTGATATATTATCAAGTCCCACAGCCTTATTTACATCTAGTTTACTCAACTCCCCAAACACCTCTTGCTCACTTACAGTCAGTCTCTCCTCCCCATCATCAACTGCTCTTAATCTCTCCATGAAGTCACATTCACAAGATTGAAAGATCTTTATGAACTGCTCATTAAGTATCTCCACCACACATTCTGCAACAGCTGTCTTTATACCATTTCCTCCAATCAATGTCATCCTTCCATAATCATTCTTTCTTTTGCTGGCTACATATCGAAAGAACTCCCTAGGATTCTTTTTAGCTTCATTAGCTAACTGCTGTTCATACCTCTCTTTAGCTACTCTCACCAACCAAGTCACTCTCCTTGCCTGGTCTTTGTAGAACTCATGAAATTGGTTACTTCCACTTCTCTTATGCTGCCTCCACAATGCCCTTTTTCTCTGTATTGCATGCTTAATCTCTTTATTCATCCATCTCACACCTAACTTATTTAACCTTCTCACCCGTGGTATACATTTAGACATTGCATCCACTAAATATTTTTTGAAAATCCCCCAAGCTGCATTGATCTCTTTTCCAGCTAACTCCTCATTCCATGCTACACCTGCAAGCTGTCTCCTGAGCTCTTCATAATCATCCCCCTTGTAGTTCCACATATACCCTTTTTTCACAGGGGTCCTTGCACTGCTGGCAACCACCCAAGTAATCACCTCATGGTCACTTTCACCAATTGGTGGATGATTTGATACCTCATTGATAATTACATCCTCCGATGAGATGACCAAATCCAAGACCCTTAATCCTCTTGTGCCCTCTGTTACATACTGTCTGAGGTAGTTATCCCTCAAAAACTCAAGAAACTCATTTTCTTTACTTCCAGTTGCTATCTCTTCATTCCAGTCTATATTGCCATAATTAAAATCACCCATAATGATCACCCTTTTCTTATTTGCTTGGCTTATTTGACTATACATTTCACTATCACCACCATCCACATTACCAGGTCTATAACAACATCCCACCAAGTATTTGATTCTATTCACCTCTATCTCACACCATACATATTTAAGTTGCAGCACATGGGTTTGGATGTCAGGATGGTCAACTGGATTCAGGATTGGCTGTCCGATAGGTATCAGAGAGTTGTGTATGGTGGGGCAATTTCAAGGAGGCAGAGGGTTACAAGTGGGGTCCCACAGGCCTCAGTACTCGGACCTGTATTGTTTAATCTTTATATCAATGACATTGTCAGTGGAATGCAGGGGAATATTCAGTTGTTTGTGGATGATGTGAAGCTGGGAAGGGTTATTAGTAACAGTGCACATGTAGTAGCCCTGCAAGAGGATTTGAATAAGCTAGACAGATGGATAATGAATGGGGATGTTGGTTTAATGCAGCAAAATGTAAGGTCTTGAGGTTTGGGAAACATGAATGGGATGCTGCATACTTTATTGGAGGAGATATACTGAAGGAAGTAGGGGAGACAAGAGATCTGGGGTTGATGATTGATAGAAACCTGAAATTCAAGAGACATATTGCAAAGGTAGTGAAGGTAACACAAAGGATTGCTGCAATAATGAGAAGGACGCTGACCTGCAGAGATAAAAGAGTTATCATTCCATTGTATAAGACCCTGATCAGAGACCACACTTAGACTATTGTCTCAGATTTGGTCTCCAGGATTTGAAGGGGATAAATTAACTGTGGAAAGAATACAAAGGCAGATAACAAAGATGGTTTCAGGACTGTACAATGTTGGTTATGAGGATCAGCTGAAGGAATGTTGACTGCAGAGTTTGGTGGATAGAAGAAGGAGAGGTGATATGATCAAGACTTTTAAACTGTTGAGAAGTGGTTACAGGGTTGACACCGGGGAGTTCTTTCGCTTGGTTGAACAGCGAGAAGGAATGATGACAAGGGGGACATCCTTGGAAGTTGTGAAAGGAAACTGTGAGCAAGAGGACGAGGAGTGGTTTCTTTGCATGGAAGATGGTTGAACCATGGCATTGCCTGATAGAGTGTGAGAACGAGAACAGTTAATGAGTTTAAGTGGTATGATGGACATTGTGTTTCCTAGGAGTGACCTCTTGCAATGAGTATTGATAGACTTTGTGTTTCCTAGGAAGGACCTCCGTGATGAGTCTTTTGACTCCATGGAGGCCTGAATAATAATAATAATAATAATAATTTGATTGACAGGTTTCAAACCCTGCATGTTTCAAACCAAAAAGTTCATCTAAACCAAATGAGCTATGGAGGCTTTATGCATGCTACATTTTATTTTTTACTTCTACTCTATTGGACATGAATTTAAATTTAAGAAATATAAAATGTAGGGGTTTCACAAATGCTTTTCTCTCCAAGGTATCCTTTAAAACTATTATCTTCTGTCCATAAGAGCAAGCATCTCAGACATTTAACTACTACTATCTTTCTAATACTAATTTTCCCATTTCATTCATAAAAAAATTATAATATAGACACACTCAACAAACAAAAGATTTCTAAACACATATGAGAATCTCATGAGAGGTATACACTTTATGTATATATACATTTATTTTATATACTATTTATATATTATCCTCAAGAAAGAATTTCTTACTTCTGGACTGCATAGTTCTGTTCTAACTTCATGAAGAGTATTTAAAGTATTCATCACGAATGAGAAATTCAGAACGTTTCTTTAAGATCCATATGAAAACTAGTTGAGACATTGATCATCAAATGAACTGAAAATTAAATTTTGATTAGAAAAATATACTTCATCTTAACATACCTGATATGTCAAAAACACAAAGAAAATCCTTTGAAACAAAAACAATCACAAAAAAGTCACTAATTACCTAAATATTACTGTACAACAAGCCTGTGTTTATATTAGTTTTGCATTACAAGCTATCTATATATGCTATGTCATAGAGTTAAATAGTTATTTTAATTTGAGTGCATTTAGTACAATTCTCTGTGTATCTTCTGCAAATTATGAGCCAAAAGATGGAATGTGCGATAATGCAATTGGCATACTTAATGTTACAAGTGGTAGAGTGACTGTAGAAATGACATGGTGGAATATGAATGACTAGATGGTAATGAAAAAGAAAGCAAACTTATGTGGAGTTCTCTGTAGAATAAAAAGTGAGATTGAGTGGTTGGAGAAATGTCTGCTGAATGGTATGACACAGAAGTAAAAGAAAGGGGGAGAGAAATCAGAGCACAAATGAGCAAGTTTAAGAATAAGAATTAGATTTTGTATGGTGTGACAAAACTGTGTTTTCCTGGAGCTAAGATTAAGGATGTTAGTGATGCTGTAATGATACAGATAGTGAAGGTGAAAGAGATGTTTATTTTGGCTGGTACAAATGATTCAGCAGCTGACAAGTGTGATATGTGAGAAGACATGAAAGAGTTACTAGCACATGCAAAAAAGACGAGTGAGAAAGTAAAAGTGTGAGTCTATTGCCATGGTATGATAGAGGCAAACTGATAGGGAGAGTTATGACAGCAAATGAGTCTGTGTGCAGATTATGCAGGAGGAATGGTGTGGAGTTTGTGGATGTATGGAGTCACTTTGATGAAAGGAAGATTTTATATAAGGTGCATGGCTTGCAATTGAATGGATTTAGTGTCTGGAGTCCTGAGAAAGTGCTGTTCAGTGAGAGTTCAGAAGTGCAGTTTGAGGGAAACTAGAATGTTTAGGGAGGATGCAGGTGAGCATGGATCCAAGCAACCTAGAGATTAAAAAGTAGGATTAAAAATCGAAATTTTTTAAAAAAAAGTTAAAAAAAATTAGCATCATGATCACATGATGCTAAATGTAGCACCCAAAGTGAGAATAAAAATTGTTAAGCAACAATTCTGGGTTAAGCAACACAAGGTGTTAGGAAGGCTGTGGGATGAAGGGGTATTGCAGTTTATGTGAACTAATACTAGAAGTATTCAAAATAAGGGTGAGGAGTTTTTGACATTGGTTAGCTTAACTTGGCCAAAAGCTATAGACATTAGTGAGACTAGGTTGACTAAGGATGATATCATAATAAGAATAGAATGCAAGGGATATAGTGTCTTCGGAGAGGACAGAGGGAGCAGGATGAAGGGGGGGGAGTGGTTTTACTAACGATACCATAGGAATTAAAGCCAAAAAGAGTAGAAGAAATCAGGGGGACAGGAATTCAGAAGGCAGGTCATTTGGAATTTATACAGCTACAGAGAGATAATTACATGAGGCAGCATGTAATGGAGAGGCCACAAGGTTCAGGCATGCTCGACTTGATCATAGCATCAGAAAACTTAACATTAATCATTCTAGCTTTAAGCTGCCTCACTTCAAGAAAGTGATCATGTCATCTTGACCTGGGAGACTGTCAGATATGCAGAATTATCTGTTAAAAATGGATATATATTGAATTACAAAGCAGGTGATTATGCCAATATGAGGTATCAGCTTGTCATAATCATAACTGAATCATAATAAAATTCCTCATAATTGAGGAATGACAACAGTGCCATGACATAAGAATTTAGAGGGGAAGAGATGTTTGTGGTGAATAAGAGCAAGCACCCAGACACTTAACTACTACTATCTTTCTAATACTAATTTTCCCATTTCATTCACAAAAAATTTATAATATATACACACTCAAAAAATACAAGATTTCTAAACACATATGAGCAGTGGTAATCAAGAAATGTTTAGCAATATCAGAATATATATCCAGAGTGAGGATGACAAATCAGATAGGAGTTAGATGGATGAATAGCTTCATTAAGCAGGAGTTGCAGATGAAGAAAAGACTGTGGAGGTTATAAAGAAAAAGGTGATCAGCATGCCCATGAGCAGTACAAGGTACAGGCAAGAAGTGTGACCTGTTTGGTAAGGAAGGCCAAAGCTAATTATGAGAGTAAGCTAAAAATTAAAGATGCTAAGAAATTATATTCTTAGTTTCATCCTTTATCCACGTAAGCAAACAAAGTTTGCATGTGAAGTAACTTCAGGATTGTGCTAATAGTATATAGAGGCTAATGCCTTCACATCAATTGCCTTGGTATCCCATAATGCAACACACATATCCTTACAGACAAGCATGATGCTATGTATTATGCGAAGGCCACTATCCAGAATGGTTTCGACCTTTATTGAGGTCTTATCAGTGGGAGCAGACCCAGAATGATACCAAGATTAAAGTAATGCAGAAGGAGACCTCAATGAAGGGGTTGAAACCAGTCTGGGTAATGGCCCTTTCCATAATGCATAGCATTATACATGTCCATAAGGATATGTGCATTGCATTACGGGATACTGATGTGAAGTCATTAGCCTCTATATACAAGTAATCTAGTCATGAAGTTACTTCATGAATAAACTTTGTTTGCTTACACTTGGATCAAGGATGAACCCAAGAATATAATTTCTCGGCATCTTTAATTTATAGTATAACCACATGAAAAAACTTTCAATAGTAAGCTAGCTGATGAGGCCAAAAGAAATTCTACAGAGTTAGATCACTATGTGGCAAGTGAAAGGAGAAATGACTATGGAAGGAAAATCAAAAAACTGCTGATAGTAGGGAGGCAACAGAACTAAACCAAACAGTTCAATTACAGAGTGAACATTTTGCAGGGATATACCATCTAGGTGGTGACAGTGCAATGCCAGGTACAACGTTGACTGAAGGGAGAATCGAGGTTGAAGAAATGGAAGTACTGTACTTAAAATATTGCAAAACTTAAATGCGAACACAGGCATGTTAGATGGCATATCACCCTGTGCATTACAAAGATGTGTAAGGTAATTATCAATTCCTCTGATAAAGCTGTTTAATTTAAACCTCAGTACTGGGAAGGGGCCAATGGAGTGAAAAGAAGGCCCACTGCATGAAGTAGGCTTCGAGACAGAAATAGCAAACTATAGGGCAATCAGCATCTCAGGAATGGTGGTTAAGGTGTTAGAAAAATTGGTAAAAGGCATAATTCAGGACTGGATATTAAAAAAGCCCTTTTTTTTTAAATAATAATGTAACAATGGAGTTAGATAAGGGAAATGGCTACTAAGTGATATTGCTAGACTTTGCAAAGGCATTTTTGCCAGCCTGGTTGGCCGAGTGGTTAGCGTATTCGCTTCCTAGCCAAAAGGCTGCGGGGTTTGAATCCAAGCGTGGGCATGGATGTTTGTGATTGTCTGTGGAAATACCAGTGGTGATGATTGGTGATAGATGGCATTGGTGTAGTTGCAGTCAGTTGGTGGAGACAGAGTTGTAGAGTGGATGCTCTCCCTCGATGAGTCTTTGGACTCCCTGGAGGTGACAAATAATAATAATAATTTGACAAGATTCCACATAGAAATCTATTGCATAAATTGGAGCAAATGGAGATGGATGTGAATCTGGTGATCTAGATTAGAGGGTGGCTGATGGACAGATATCAAAGAGTGGTTTATGAAGTGGCAGAGTCCAAGAGAATTCAAATGACCACTGGTATAACACAAGGGCTCAGTATTTAGTCATCTGTTGTTTAAATTTATATCAATGATATGAGAAAAGATTTGACAGGAAATATTCAGTTGTTTGCTGATGATGCTAAACTTGGAAGAGTAATAATAAATAAAGGTGATGTAAAGATCCTTTAAACAGACCATCCATATGGGCAAAAGTAAATGGCTGCCAGTTCAATGTAATCTAGTGCAATGTGATGCACTTTGGGAAGTTGTGTACAATACTGAGGAAACTGTGCAGGAAACTGATGAGGCTAGGGATTTGGAATTGAAGTTTAGAGGGCATATTGCAAAGGTAACCAAAACAGCACATCAAATTACATGGTTTTGAAGAACATACTAACAAGTAGGGACAGAAAAGTTATTGTTCCTCAACTGGCTGAGGGAATGTGGACTGCTGAGCTTGGTGAATAGAAGAAGGAGAGGTGATATGATCAAGACTTGTCCACCTTGTAAATTCCTCTGTTGAGAGGAATTTACAAGGTAGACAATGGAGAGTTCTTTTACTCGGTGGAGCAGCGGGAAGGAATGATGACAAGGGGGCCATCCCAGGAAGGTACGAAAGGAAGCTTTGAGCAAGAGGGTGAGAAGTGGTTTCTTTGCGTGGAGGGTGGTGGAACCATGCAATGCATTCCATGATAGAATGGTGAGAGCAAGAATGGTCAACGAGCTAAAGGAGTGGTATGATAGCTTTGTGTTTCCTAGGAAGGACCTCCCGTGATGAGGCTCTTGACTCCATGGAGACCTGAATAATAATAATAATAATAATATAAGGCTTTAATAAGCCACATCTGGATAACTGTGCACAGATCTGGACACTCAGATTCTAGGAGAATGAAGAAGGGGTGGAGGATCCATAGGCTAGTGACAAAGACTGTGATTGGTCTAAGGAATGCTACCTACAAGAATAAATAGACCGTCCATGGGCTTCAAAAATTAGCTGATAGGTGAAAAAAGAGGAGACATGACAGAAGCATATAAGTTATTAAAGAGATTTTATGTGATTGACAGTGAGGACTTATTTTCAGTACATGGCAGGAAGGGAGAGAACAAGAGTGTGGTTGGCACTTTCAGTACATGGCAAGAAGGGAGGGAACAAGAGTGTGGTTACCACACTCTTGTTCTCTCCCTTCCTGCCATGTATGTACTGAAAAGAAGTCTTCACTGTCAATTACATAAAATCCCTTTATATGATTTATGGTGTATATATATGAATGAGTGATCATTAACTCGGTTAACATACATATTTTTTAAAAGAATTGAATGACTAGAACCGAGATTTAAGTAAAAAGGTTTTAACACGTTCGCTGCCACGCTACTTTTGCATGGTCTGTTCCCCTACGCCGAGCAGTTTTACTTCTTCAAGGTCAGTACGATAATCTCGTTACCAGAGGTAAACGACCTACGAGTATACTCGTAGTTGGCTTGTACAGAGCATATACGGTCTATGAGAATACACTGTTTTGAAGCTAGCCCCACAAGCCAAGCATTTTCACTTCTTCAAGGTCACTACAATAATCTCGTTCCCGGCGGTAAGCATCCTACGAGTATACTCGTAGCTGGCTTGTGAAGCAGGTTTACCCACTACGAGTATACTCGTAGTTGGCAGCGAACGTGTTAATATTAAAACACTACTAGTTTCGTCAGGTGACATTATAAAAGAAAGGAAAAAAAAACACTAAAACACTGAAGCTTAAATAAACTAAGAACATCATAGAGAGTCTCTATACATAATTAACATTAAAATGTTATGGTTGTATTTAAAGCTGTTCTTTCATTTGTGGTATTGTTGAGAAAGTATGTGCTGGTAGCATCTCGTGAACGCCAGTACATGATTACAGCTGAATGACTATCTGGGAGGTTGTAGCTCAAGTTATTATTTAGATGAACAGGATTGAAGATGATTTCCCTAGATTCTACGATTTTTCTCTCTAGTTCATCATTGCAACGGAAGATGTTAGTAGATTTTTCCCAGCAGACTTTGTGACTTTGGCTTTCATCATTAGGATTAGCCGAGAAAAGGATATGACTTGATAATGCACTGGCTCGCTGTCTCTTGTATGTAATGTCCCTCATGTGTTCTTCCATACGCAATTTGACAGATTTGTCTGTCTGCCCAAAATAAGGAATATCACAATCACACAATATTTTATATACACCAGGGTATTTGAGTTGATGATGACAAGGTTTTGGGTGGCTTATTAAGAAATGGATTTTTGGAAGTGGAGTGAACAAGGTTCTGATATTGTATTTTCTTAGAACTTTTGCTAATTTACGTGAAACTGTACTTATGTAAGGAATAGAAATATTGCATTTGAATCTATTTGTTTCTTCTGAGTGATGTCTAGGAGGATTAAGAAGGAATTTTTCAATGATTCTCTTGGAATATCCATTAACTTTGAAAGAAACAAATAAATTCAAAGGCAATATTTCTATTCCTTACATAAGTACAGTTTCACATAAATTAGCAAAAGTTCTAAGAAAATACAATATCAGAACCTTGTTCACTCCACTTCCAAAAATCCGTTTCTTAATAAGCCACCCAAAACCTTGTTATCATCAACTCAAATACCCTGGTGTATATAAAATATTGTGTGATTGTGATATTCCTTATTTTGGGCAGAAAGACAAATCTGTCGAATTGCGTATGGAAGAACACATGAGAGACATTACTTACAAGAGACAGCGAGTCAGTGCATTATCAAGTCATATCCTTTTCTCGGCTAATCCTAATGATGAAAGCCAAAGTCGCAAAGTCTGCTGGGAAAAATCTACTAACATCTTCCGTTGCAATGATGAACTAGAGAGAAAAATCGTAGAATCTAGGGAAATCATCTTCAATCCTGTTCATCTAAATAATAACTTGAGCTACAACCTCCCAGATAGTCATTCAGCTGTAATCATGTACTAGCGTTCACGAGATGCTACTAGCACGTACTTTCCCAACAATACCACAAATGAAAGAACAGCTTTAAATACAACCACAATGTTTTAATGTTATGTATAGAGACTCTCTATGATGTTCTTAGTTTATTTAAGCTTCAGTGTTTTAGTGTTTTTCTTTTTTCTTTCTTTTATAATGTCACCTGATGAAGGCTATTACAAGCTGAAACTAGTAGTGTTTTAATATTAAAACCTTTTTACTTAAATCTCGGTTCTAGTCATTAAATTCTTTAAAAAAAAAAAAAATACATATATATATATATATATACACATACATATATATACATGTGTGTGTGTGTGTGTATACACACACACTATAAATTAAAGTTGCAAAGAAATTATGTTCTTTGTTTCATCCTTTATTCAAGTGTAAGTAAACAAATTTTGCACATGAAGTCACTTCACACTGGCCTACTTTTATATAGAAGCTAATGAATTCACATAAATTGCGTTAGTATCCCATAATGCAATGCATATATCCTTACAGACATGTATGATGCCATGCATTATGGGAAGGGCCATCACCCAGCCTGGTTTTGTCCTTTACTTGAGGTCTCATTAGTGGGAGTCAGATCCAGAAGTGATATCAAGGTTGATAGTAATGCATTAGTCATATTTTCATATACAAGTAATCAAAAGGTGTCATACCTTATTACTAAAATACTCTGGCTTAGAGATAAATGTTGAAATATATATAGTTTTTCCACTTGGTTATACTATAAATTAAAGATGCCAAGAATATATGGATGTATAGATGAATAATAAGGGTGAAACCAAGAATATAATTTCTTGGAAAGTTAAGTGATATATGATGACAGACTGAAGGTAAGTGGTGTGCAGAATTTAGCTGATAGGTAGAAGAGAGGAGAGAAGATAGAAACTTAAAAGTTACTAAAGATATTCTATACGATTGACACAAAAGAAATTTTTCAAGACATGAGCTGGGAGAGAACAAGGGATAAACCCCCCACACACACACACTGGAAGTTGGGTAAGAGTGTAGTTAGTGTGTGCAAACAAACAAGATTTTGTCAGAGGTAGTTGTGAGTGTCCTGACAGTGAATGAGTTTAAGGAGATACATGATAGGTATTGTGAATAATGGTTAGTGTGGGTCTTCTAGTGCCTTCTAGAAGACTCATTGTGGAAGGCACTCTAGTGCCTTCCACAATGAGTCTTTGGACTCCATGGAGATACCAGGTATAATAATCATAATAATCTTACATTCCCATTATGAGAAGATACTATGATATTAGCAAAACAAGTGTTCTCTGCCAGGTTGTCAGGAAAAAGACCCAGAGGAAGACCAAGATTATAGGTGGATTGATACAGCAAAAAAAAAGTGCCTTAGAAGCCAGAAATATAAGATCTGATAATGTTAGAGTCTTGACAGATAACAGATTGATTTGGAGGAAAATTGTTGATAGAAAGTTAGTAATGATGTATGTTTTTCATGCAGTACTATCATAACATCCTGTATGCCCCTTGAGGGTACATGCAAGGAATTGGATCATGATGATAATGAGATACTAAGATGTTTTGTTTTGTTTTTTTGACATTTTTGAACGATCTGTTATGCATTAGTTACCATTTCAGTGTTACCATTACTTGTATATTTTCTGCTCATATACAAGTAATGGTGAAAATATAAATCACTGAAATTGTAACTAATGCGTGATTTTTTTTATAAATAACAAACCCTTATTATGATTATTATTATCATACAAGTATCTCTGAAACTTCAGTGGCATGGTTACGAAGGCCTACTCAAGCCACGCCACTCACAGCTTTCCTTAAACTTATTCACAAATAATGCATTACTCCTACTGGCAATCCAGTTATTCATTGCTCTCCAAATGGAGCCAACCCTCATATACTTTCTCTAACAGCACACACTCACTCATTTTCCTGAGATGATCCCCTTGTCCTAAAGTCCCCTACACTATATAATGAAAAATTTACTGACCTTACAAAATTCTTTCATAAGTTTTATTATTTTTATTATCACAGAACTTCCATGAAATTAATAAACTCAATGACACCTCCCTCCATTAAATGTTGGTATCCTTCTTAGTATCACTATTCCTCTGCCTTGTTTCACCACCTCTATAATGTTGCCTCTAGCTTCAGCTTCCTATTAGTATTATCACTCAAAGATTCCAGCTTCACTACTTTCTTGTCAACATAATACACCTTCTGAAATCCTACAATAAGACATTATCATTCAAGCACCTCCATGATATCCTAAGACTCATCATGCAATATCATACATATCCATTTCCATTAGCTAACTTAGTCATAAGTTGATTATAAAATGACAGAAAATTACTTAGATAATACCTTCCTTGTTAAAAACCATGCTATTCTCTGCAGAGTATAGAATCTCTATCTACAATCAGGGCTGTACTTATGCATGGCTGCACGAGGCTCTAGCTGCAGACCCTGAAAAATTAGAGCCAATTTAAGGGCCTCGAACAATGAGGGAGGGGCCCCCCAGAGCACTCTAGTGCCTCAAGCCCCACCCACCTCAGGAAAAGTATAAGCATGGTCCTGTCTATATTCCTGAATTTGGACTATTGCAAACTTCACTAAATCCTTAAGTGATGTCAGAAAAAATACAGCAAATGATAGGCCAGTCGATATCAATGGAGGACAGTTTAAGGTCTTTGCAAAATTTGTAATAGTATCTCTATGCAACTGACATATCCTGACCACTTTTCATTTCTTTCAGGTCTTGCTTGTGTTAAAACTCAAACTCATCATATGTTTACTGGGCATCCATACATGCCATATGGTCACTCCGATGCTCAGTGATGTACCACACCAGGCCTATCCATGTAGTCCTGTTGTATGCTTTTCTGGAGGCGTCAACTCTCTTAAGATAAGTCACTCTACACACCATTCATCCATCTTATTGATGGTCTAACTCTTCCTCTTTTCCAGGAACTTTACCATCTATTACTGTTCTGAGAAGTCCTCCTTCCATCCTTTCAATATGTCCAAAATATTTTAACTTTCTTCTATCAATATCATTAATGTGCCTTAAAATTCTACTGATCTTTTCTAACATGCCTTTCAGTATGTGATATCCTCATCAGCCTTCTGTAGCATCAAATTTAAAAAGCAGCTATCCTTTTCTTATCTGACTTCTTCAGCTTCCAAGTCTCATCTCCATAAGTCACTGCTGGAAAAACAACTGCATCCAAAATCCTCAACTTTGTTCCCATGGAATTAGATCCATTCTACCAGATTTTAGACAAGTCTCTGACTGTTGTTTTAGCCATTCCTAATCTTCTAAACAGCAATTCTTCAAAAACTCAAACCTGCTGACTTCCTCAATTCTTTCTCCATTAAGGTACACTTGTTTCTCAAGAGCTTCCCTGTTTGCATTTCCTTTGAGAACCATAATCTTTGTCTTGCTAGGATTGAGTTGAAGTCCTCTGTTATTACAGAGGAGTACAGTATCATCAGCATACCTCAGATTACTGATCAATCTGCGACCTGATTCCTGTCTTGAGCTTATCCAATGCTTCACACATGATGTCCTTTGCATACATACTAAACAAGTAAGGAAAACGTAAACATCCTTGCCTAACTCCTTTTCCAACCTGAAGTCAATCAGTTAGACACCTGTTTGTACCATGGCTTCTTGTTCCCTGTACAAGTTGGCTATCAACCTGATAATGTGTTGAGGAAACCCATTCTTTTCATTACTTCCCACAGTTTCACTTGCTGAACACAGTCAAAAGCTTTAGAATAGTCTAAGAAACACATTACCAGAAGGAGTCTAAATTCTTTATACTTTTCTATGATCTGTCTAAGGCAAAGGATCTGATCTCTGGTGCTCTTACCATTCCTAAAACCTGCTTGTTTCTCAGGCATCTGTATGTCAACTTTGGCCTCAATCCTATTTAGCATGATCTTCAATAAAATTTTGCTTGCATGAGATATTAAAAGCTAACAGTTCTATAATATCACCTTTCTTATGTAGTGATATGAAAACAGCCTTCTTCCAGTCTCTAGACCATGATCCTGTCTCCCATATCCTTGCAATCAATCTATGAAACATTCTTATCTTTCTATCCCCTGTGGCCTTGACTCTGCTAGGATTCCATCTGCAACTGAGGCCTTATTGCTGTTAAGATTATTAACTGCTCTTTCAACTTCATGCCTAAGTAGAGGAAGAGGAGTGAATGCTAACAGGCTGAATGAAGAAAGCTAAATGTAATAAAGAATTTAGTGCTGTTTCTAAAAGAGAAAATAACAATGAAATGAAAGCTTATTCAGAGTTATTTTTTGCTTTATTATTATTTTACTTGGTATGGGAGATAGCAGAGTTATAAATTTATATGCTAAACTGGTAGACTAATCTTAGAATTATATATAATCTTGCCTAAGTACCACTGTTAGGATATATGTTGTCCGCCTCTAAATTCAAGAAAACGTAAAATTAAAAACAAAACAAAAAAATACTATGTTTTTTATCGTTGAGATAATAAGATTCTGCCGGTTTTTGCGTGCCTTTCAAACTTCCTGCTCCTGGGCATTACCTTAGTTAGTTAATGGATTATAACAGCCCTTTCCTTTCGTAATTATGAATGATGATCGGCTGTTAAGAATCAGTTGCAACACCCACAAGAATAATTACATATAAGCAGTTTGGAAATATTTAATAATGTATTGAAGAAAAGTAATGGCATATCATAATTCGATCATTAATCTCAAGAAATGCGAAAAACATAGAAGCTCCATTAATCCCTCAAACAGGCACTTCCTACTGCCACGCCTGATAAAATGAATGAACTAAGAAATATCAGTTGAAGTCTGTCTTTAAAGGGTGAATTATAATACGTAATTCCGTTACTTACAAAAACTTCTATCACAATGTAATATATAAAACAAAATTCGTATAAATATCACAACGCCAACCACTCTCGTCAACCGTTGATAAGTAAGTTGCCATGGTTACAATGAAAAGTAACTGCCTATATTTTTCATGGTTACAATGGAAAAAAAATAAAATAAAATAAAATAAAAATATATATATATATATAGTCAGTACAAATATTAATTTTCTAAATGTATACATTCCGAGTCAATTCTAATAATAATATATATATATATAAAAGGTTGAAACCGGTCTGGGTAGTGATCCCCCCACCCATAATGCATAACAGTATACATCTCTTAGTGAGATGTGTTTTACATTATGGGAAATACTAAGAATAGTGATCAGAGTTTTACCCATCTTTACAACGAGTTGCCCTGGTGTTGCCCTACCTTTAGACTTGAACTACGTTCAGGCGCAAACTTGACTGTTTTGCTTACTTGGGAGAAGGAGTAAAAAAACCAAGTTTATAAAATTACTTGGTATCCTTAATATGTGTGTATGTGTGTGTGTGGGGGGGGGGTGATCATAGGCTTTTACTCAGTTGTTGTGATACATTTTAAAACATAGATTTAATGACTTAAAAAAACCGAGATAACTTATAAAGATTTTAATGAGACTAATACAACTAGTTTCGGCTTATAAGTGAGACTAATTTATGAGACTAATAAACTAGTTTCAGCCTTCCTCAGGTATTTATAAAGGAAAAGAATAGTAATAAACATTGAAGTATCTAAAAAAAAAAAAAATGGAAATTACAGGTAAAAATTGCCACACATAATTGATACATAAAAAACGTTGTATTTAATAAGCCGAAAGGCTCTTTTACCGGCGAATATGTTAATAGAAAGGGGGATGGTAAATCCCTTTATGTTTTTATAGCCGGGTACGAAACTCGGATCGAAATCCATAGAGTTTCATGCCGAAAAACTATCGGCGAGCCCAAGTGTAAATGATCACTTGGGTAATACAACACCAGGGCATCTCCATGCAAAGGTGGAGCAAGCTCCGTCACTAACTTCAATATTCTCTCATAATGTAAAACCCAGCTCCTAAGAGATGTGTATATATTGTTTTACATTATGAGAAGAGGTCGCTACCCAGACCGGTTTCAACCTTTTCTGGAATACTTCAGGAATATTCCAGGTCTACCTACTCACTGATGAGACCTCAAAAAAGGTTGAAACCGGTCTGGGTAGTGACCTCTTCTCATAATGTAAAACAATATATATATACATCTCTTAGGAGCTGGGTTTTACATTATGAGAGAATATTAAAATTAGTGACGGAGCTTTTTCCACCTTTGTATTACTAAAGCTCTGCATTACTAAAACCTTGGTATTTAGGGTCTAGCTACTCACTGAGGAGACCTCAAAAACGGTTGAAACCGGTCTGGGTAGTGAACCCACCCATAATGTATTGCTGTATACATCTCTTAGTGAGATGTGCTTTACATTATGGAAAAATACTAAGAATAGTGATCAGAGCTTTACCCACCTTTACAATGAGTTGCCCTGGTGTTGCACCACCTTTAGACTTGAACTACGTTTCAGACGCAAACTTATCTGTTTGCTTACTTGAGATTAGAAGTAAAATAACTAAGTTTATAAAATTACTTGGTAACCCTACCTTGGGTATATAATATGTTAAAGATACCAAGCAATTTTATAAGCTAGGTTTTAATCCTTTTTCCCAAGTAAGCAAACAGACAAGTAAGTCAAGTTTGCGCCTACACGTGGTGCAAGTCTGAGGCAACTCGTGGTAAAGGTGGAGTAAGTTCTGATCACTTTCCTCAGTATTTTCCCCTAATACAAAGCACATCCCCTTGCGGAGATGTATGATGCTATGCTAAAGGTAGAAAAAGGATCAAAACCTAGCTATAAAATTGCTTGGTATCGTTAACATATTATATACCCAAGGTAAAAAACTTTCTACATCTTATTCTCATCCTGAGATTTTTATTTAATAAGGTCAAAGCACCTTGTGGCAACTTGTTTAGGTAAAATTTATAAGCTCTGCATTACTTCAACATGAGGGAGAGGAGTTTTCAAGATGGCGGTATCGATCGAGTTTAGATTTTGATAGTTGATATAAAATGTGATTTAAGGAATTCTGACTAGTTAATTTACTAGTAGTAAATAGTTTTACTACTATAAACAATCGGTTTATTTTCAAAGAGGTCTTTTTTATACACCAAAAAATCAGCTACATAGGTAAGTCAACAAATTTCAAAACAAGGGCGATACGTTAGGCCTACTGCCATTAGTATCGCCATTGTTTCATTGTTTCATTCACTTCATTAGAAACTATCTATTATTGTGGTAAGGGAGAGACATGTCCTGCTCTACAGAACAGGGCTTGGGTCAAACCATGGATGCACCATATGAAGAACTTAATTTTAAACAACTTCTGGCAATATTTAAACACTTAAGCAATCTACTTCATACAAAATGGCCAGAAAAAGTTGTAGTTTATGAAATAAAAGAAGTTAATACAGATGACTCTCAACTCTTAGAACTTTTTCAAGACAGCGCCAGCGAAATAGCAAGAACTGCTGATGATAAACCCCTTACAGACCACACTGATTATCAGGAGGTTCACGCTCGCAAAAAAACGCAAAACTGCAGCCTCCGAACCACTGCAGCCATCGATGGTTAACCTCTGAATTGAATACCAGAGGTATTCAGTACCACATGTTCTCACTAAAATTAGAAAAAAACCTCAAGGTAATGATTAGAGGTGTATCTGAAGATGCTTCCACAGAAGTCACTGTAGATCTACACCAGCAAGATTTACCACCCATAAAGATCAGCAGAATGACCAGAAGAGACAGGACTCCAATGCTACCGGTAATAATAGAGATCAGTCAAACCTACAAGCACATATATGATCTGACATCCATCTGTGGACTGAAAATTACTATAGAACCATTAAGGAAAGGGGCTTTAACAGGACAATGCCACAGATGTCAGAAGTTTGGTCACGCCCAGAAAATGTGCAAGGCTGAATTTAAATGCTTAAAATGTGGGGTCAGCCACCCAACAAATACATGCTCTAAGCCAAAATCCACCCCGGCTAAATGCGCCAACTGTGGCGGTCCTCACTCTGCCAACTACAGAGGATGCGCGCACAATCCAAGAAATAGAAAATCAGAATAAGGAACATACTCTTCCTCTCTTAGCACACCTATGTCAGATAATACTTTACAGCCTCCTAAAGATCAACATAAAGGGTCAGAAGCCCATCTGCTGAAGTCAAAGGCCCTTAAAAGAACAACTCAACATCAACAACAGTCTAGGACATATGCGGATGTAACTCGCCCTAAACAGACATCCCTGCAACAGCCAACATCACATCCAAATCTGACAGCTATCATTACCTCTTCTTTAGCAAATATGCTGTTGGATTTTAGCAGATTCAAACCCTCACCATGATCATCTAATAGATTTCTAAAGGATTCACAAGTCATTATCTCAGCCCTTACTCATGAACAAAAATAAAATAAAACCAGATTCTTCACAGATCATAGCATGGAATGCGAACGAATTAAGAGGTAGAAACCTGGAGCTCCGGGAGTTCGTTCAAAGGCGTCAGCCAGATATACTCTTGATAAATGAAACCCATCTCCGACCATCAGATAATCCCAAATTAAATGGATACCAGCTGTACAGAACAGGCAGATTATCCCGCAGATGAAGCCGCTCTGCTATTTACATTAAAAATTACATCAATCATCACTCTATAAATATTCTTTCCACCATTAATCTTGAGATAACAGGCATAGAAATTCCCATGTGCACGGTTGGCAAACTAAAGATTTTCGCAGCACATAATCCTCCGCAAAAAACATTACTGTTTTCAGATCTGAACGTTGTACTGGTCAACAGGGAGCCTCATGGTTGGCGACTTTAACGCCAAGCATCCTATCTGGAATAGCCGTTCTACAAATAAAAATGGTCACACCCTTGCAAACTACTCTGGATCCAACAATGTGGTTGTGGCAGGCCCCACAGCGCCTACTCATCACAACACATACGGTCGGGCTGATGTACTAGACATAACTATCCTACAGAATGTAAGACTCCAGTACAGTGTAGTGACACTAAATTATCTTTCATTTGACCACAATCACATTCTATTAAAGCGGGGAAACCAGGATAAGCTGTCTCCTCCTTCCCACTCATATATACCTTGGGATAAGATATCCAAGGTATTCCCAAAATATATTGGTCCTGTACCATTGATTAAATCCTCAGAGGAAATTGAAACAGCTATAAAGGATCTTACTAAACAAATCAACACTGCCGTTGCGTCAGTAACTATTTGTGTTTATATTGTATGTTTGTGAGAAATAGGAAATATAATATTTAATTGCACATGTGTAAATACTGTTGTATAATCACTCTTTCTCAAATTTTGAAAAAAGAAAAAAAATAGTAAACTACATGTAATATTATATAACATGTATAACTCTGAACTATATAATTGTAAATAATTACTGTGATTGCTATTTTAAAAGATAGCAAAAAAACTATGTTATCATCATTATCACTGAAATTTCATTATATGCAGCACTTAGTGCTGAACCTTGTAAAATAATATACTGAATGTTACTCAAGACGATAATTGTATACATGTAAATATTTGAGAGATCAATAAAATAAAATAAAATAAAATAAAATAAAATAAAAATAAATATTATTATTATTAGTAGTAGTAGTAGTAGTAGTATTATTATTATCTCAGACCTCCAGGGAGTCAAGGACTCATCGAGGGAGGTTAGAAATTATCCAAACCAGCTATCATACCATCTCTTAAATTCATTTACACTAGATGCACTCACTACTCCTAAGGGCAAATTATTCCACTCACTCACTGCTCTCTGTGAGAAATACCTAGCTCCTACCCCTTTGTTAACTGTGAACAACCTTAACTTACATGAATTCCCCCCGTGTTCTCTCCCTGCCCTCCATATAACGAAAAATTTCATCAATTGAAATGAAATAACACCCATTCAAAAGTTTATAGACCTCTATCATATCACCCCTCTTTCTCCTTTTAACCAGAGTTTGCAATCCACATACTCGCAATCTCTCCTCATAATCTAAATCCCATAATAAAAGTTTATAGTCTTATACATACCGGATATAATCTTTGTAACTGTTCTTTGCACCCTTTCCACAGCTTCTTTATCCCCTTGGAACCCGGGAGACCAAATCTGTGCACAATAATCCAGGTGTGGTCTTGTCTGAAAAAGGATTATGGATGGTGTGAACAGAAGAGGTAAACCATACAGAGAATGGAAAGACGACATAGAGGACTGTTGTGGAATAGATGTGCAGAAACTGCGACACTGTGCACTGGATAAAGAAAGGTGGAAGAAGAAAGTGAAGAAGGCATCGGACACCAACAGGCAGTGAGTCCTTGGTTCGTGATGATGATGATGATGGAACCTATAAAACGATAACTGTTTGGAAGATGGAAATGGAGAAAAAACAAAAAATTTTAACAAAAAAAAATAGAAAAAGATTCAGAATGGTTGATTGCATTAGAAGATTATCATAAACACCGAATAATCTTGTTAGAAAGAAGCACAGATATTTTAGCGAAAGGCTTCTAAGTTGGAAATTTGTATTCAAATTCTGTACCTCCTTTGAGACGAAACGCTAAAATTTGGGGGGGGGCTTAAAAATTCTTAGAATTATAATTGACAGCAAAAATGAGTGTCGTTTAGCAGACTGGAGACAGAAATAAACAACGCTAAAGTTGGAGTGAAGATCATCTTTATTTGTGAATCGAAAACGTATTTCTGGTTTACAATATTCGCTGGCAAATCTAGTTCTTGTTGTTTAACTTTTAATGGCTGTTGTTTTTGTTGAAGTCTGAGGAGCATGAAATATACAGTAATGAATTATCTAAGCCATGCACTTGAAATGCTTCAGTAATTACTTCTGCAAATCGAGTATTCAGTAGAACCCCTACATTACATTCGAGACTTCCTCCAAGTGCAACCCACATGGCGGCAGAATAGTACCATCTTTCCTTTATTTTTGTTGTTGTTGTTGTTGCTTGTTTGTTTGTTTTACAGAAACAAGCATCAGAAAAAATCTTTTACACTAAAACAGTAGTGTGGTACTTTTAACAGCACCTAAAAATTATCAATTGGTCATGGTACCGATACCAGGAATCGCGTTACTGCAATTGCATTGAAATGCATCCTTGCTGAGAATGCTTTTGTTTATACACATAACAAATCTCTTCTTTTGTTTGTTTGTTTTTTCTTAGTTCTCTGTTGTTAGAAGAGTAGGTAGAAGATTACCTTTTCGGAATTTCTGGCCGGTTTGCATGTTTTTAAAGAATGAAATATCTTGCCAGAGATTTAAATGATAAACAGTTTAGTTTCTCACCAGCTTTTAGTTGGTGGTAATATTAATTTTATAGTATGTTTGGGTTTAAACTTTTTTTAACTATTCTGTTTCCAGTAGGGTACTGATCCACAAATCGATGAAATTGTTAAATGTTCTGTTAAAATTTTACATTCTACTACTGATTACTTAACTTTTTTAATTCATAATTTTTTGGTGAGCTTTCAAGCTCATTGCAAATCTACCATTACTGCGTAATTAGTAATTTCCTTCTATAAATATTTTTGACATTAAAAGAAGATTGCATATCTTGTTATTTCTTAGCCCAAAACAAGTACCGCGCTCTCCAACAGCAAATAATCACTGCTTTGTAATCACATTCTGCTGCTACCACAAACCAAATAGATATATTTATAAAACGAACATATCATTATGCATATTATGTATATTATTTTTTATGTATATTGTATATTATGTATTATGTATATTATTATGTTTTTTTGGGGCAGGGGGGGACAACTGTCAAAGAGCTGAGGGAATAACTGCTTCCAGTTCTCTCAATTAAGTTTTTCTGTATTAATAAAAATAAAAATAAACATGGGAAAGAACTTGTCGCTAGTGTATAGCAACCGATAATTCTACTTCAGGTTGTAACAGTCCTAAAAATAAAGTGAACAATAGTTTCTCAAACTAGTATTGTTAGAAGCAAACAATTACAATGCAGAAATAATCTAATTAAATCAGCAAGAGCAAACGTTGTCATTTTATCGCATTCAGTCATCCAGAATTAAACAATATTCTTCTAAATCAAGTATAAGTTACGAATAATGACTGAATCTGTAATATTTCATATTACCATCTACCTGCTTAAAGTGTTCTTCTGTCAGAAATCTCCCTCTCAATGGGAACTCTTTGGTTCCTACACAAATGGGCTTTTAGTCAATATAATGTCCCATACAACAACCATGATGGCTTTTTCAGCAGTCACAGCTTTTCTTATTCGACAATATGCTTGTACCATTCTGCGCTTGTTAAATAAAAGTGGGCACGAATTACCCCCCATAGGAACTGAGGTGAGTCCAAGTATGATGTGTTTATTGGAATGTTGCTTTGCCTACTATGTTTAATTTATCATTAAAACCTAATGGAAATATTATAATTTTGAACATAAAATTAAGTGGGAATTAGGGTTTAAAAAATTCCTCCTCCCATTAGCAATCTATAATTCATTTTCTATGATTTAGTACTTCAAGTCCTGACCTCTGACTAGACTTCGTGGTAATGCCCATGATTCGTCATGGGCATTACCACAAAGTTACATTACCACATTGCCTATTCAATTTAGTCAACTTAGGTTATCGTGGCTACAGGAGGTTAAATTTTAAACCGGTTAAGTAAAAATGTGTAACTTCTGAAATTTTTATATAATTTTGGGAGCTTATAAACATCATGAATGTTTGTACATTTTTTTTGGGGGGGGTTGAAATTACTGGGATACCGCCCAACAAATTGACGCTCAGAAGGCATTGTGTCTTGTGCATTTACTTTCCTAGCTTAGAGGGAATGGTGCAAATAATTTCATCGTGGTTTGATGAAATTTAAATATTATGGATTACTATTAAAATTCATCGAGTGCTTTCAGGTGGACTATGTTGTGATTTAAGGTTGGAAAAAGAAAATTATGTCAACAGCGCAGGTGGTATAAACAACTCTAGGTTCGTACGGTTCAGTGGTGATACAAGAATGTGATTAGCAAGTACTCTTTTTCTATGATTGTCTGCGATTATTTCCTTACTCATTTAGCTTATGTCCTCAACTAATAATTTTACTCTGCAAAATTTTTCACTACTAATAATTCTCTAGGCACTTGTGTAACCCTATGAAAATGATGTTTGCTTTCCTAGCGCGATATGGCAGCTAGAGGAACCCTTCTATGACTTTTTCAGCCATTACCAGAGTTAATCATCATTCCTTGACAGAGGGAAATCCGGTTTTTCTCCTGGACATACTCATTTTAATCTCGCAATGCAAGAAATTCTACTACAGAATAATATACTATATTTTAGACAATAATGTATTGTTTGGGGTTATGTACCACAAGATGGCTGGAGTTGTTTCTGCTATAATTGAGGCAGACTGGAACGCTAATTCAGGCAACGCTATACATTTAAGTAAAAATTCTTAATATTAAATATCATTAAATTCTATCCAGCCAATGTAAATTATTAATATCAGTTTGAGTCATGATTCAAACTGATATTAATGTATTAAAATCGAAAATTTACTAAATTCCACCTAGCTAGAGAAAAGTAGTCACAATATATAATTTCGATACATTTTCCTGCTTTATATGCTACTGCAAATGGTTCCAACACGCACACAACTGGACTTTCTTGAAAAAAAAAATTAATATTCATATTTGTGATGAGGACCCTATTGAACTCAATGGAAGTGGTCTTCGCTCTCCTAGGAACTAAATCACCCGAAGATAGACTTATGTTCAAGTCTAGTCGCTGAATAAAGGAAATTATCCTAAGCCATTTTTCTACTGGTTCTGGAGTTAGTCGATATCTGGCATGGCATGCAGGTTTTTTTTCCCTGACAACGGTTTTTCGTCCCATAAACGCACGAAAATAGACCATTAGACCATTTCTGACATTAAAAATATTGTGTTAGGGTTAAGGACCACGAGATGGAGGCACGTGTTGAGCACCTCTTCACTGTCTGCTGCTTAAATTAGTGATATCCTTGGGTCAGCTATCTCTGATAAGCTACCAGTGGAGATTGAACTGCCCACTCAGTCTCCAAAAAGTTAGATAAGGCTAAAATGGCCTCGCCTACTTCGTATACAGAAATAAAGAGCGTTAGCTGATTTTTTTTTTTTTTTTGATATTTGCAATGATGAAATGAACATTGATATATATAGAAAAATAAGTCGCTTTCTCTCTTTACAAGGTCTTAATAATACAACACCTGAACTTCATGTGCAAATTTTGTCTCCAGAATCTGAGGGGGATAGTGAAGCAATGGAGACGGTACAGAGATGATTAACAAAGATGATATAGGAATTATGGAATGTAGATTATGAGAACATGCAGATGCTATGTGGACTAACAGGAGAAAGCATTTATGTGGTAAACAGGAGGAGGGTGACATATTAGAAGTCTAGAAACTTGAAGTTAGCTAATGAAATTTATTATATGGAAGGTGAGGAGAGGACAAGAAAGCATTTTTCGAAATTAAGTTTGCATGCATTGTGAAAGGAGGGGGGAATGAGAATTTCTATCTCCCAGAGGAGTGAGTGAAACAGTTTTCTGTTTAAGTAGTGAGTGCCTCTATTGTGAATAAGTTTAAGAGAATGTAATAAAATTGGTGGTTGTGATATATGGCCTCCATCAATGATTCCTTGATTCCATGGAGGTCTCAGATAATTTTTTTTAAATAATAGTTTAATACTTTATTTTGTCTCAGATAAATTGCATACATATGATATAAAATTTCATTAAAAAAATCAGCTAACGCCTTTTTATTCCCGTATATAGGGAGTAGTCGAGGCCGTTTTTAGCCTAACTTTAGGAGACTGAGTGGGCTGTTCAATCTCCACTGGTACGCAATCAGAGATAGCTGGCCCAAGGCTATCACTAATTAAGCGACATGCACTGAAGAGAGACGGCTCAACAAGTGCCGCCATCTCGTCGTCCCTAACACTCGCATTTAATGCCTGAAACAATGTGGGTTCTACGGTCGATTTTCCTGAGTTTACGGGACGCAAAACCCGAGTTTCCGGGAGAAAAATCCCGCTTGCCCTTGCCAGAGATCGACTAACTCGGGAACCGGTCGAAAAAAGGCTTAGAAAAATTTCTTCTAGTCGCCGACCAGATTCGAAACTAAGAAGTCCTCCTTCGTGCGGTCAAACACTGTGGTGTGCAAGCGCTACATCCACTGAGCTACACAGGCTCTCAATATAAAATTTAAGCAATGATATTACATATTCTTTCATGTTTTTCAAGAACAATTTCTAATTAATATTATTATAATTTGCATAATGCGCAAATGCCATAACAGGATAATTCATGCATTATTAGTAACAATTATAATACCACAATAATTTTCGTGTACTAGTTAACATTGTAATGTAACCTGTAACATTGCATGTTGAAATTTAAAATTTAAAGTTTTTTTTTTCAAAGTTTGTCAAAATATGATCACATACAGATATACATAATATAATCATTCATATGAATAATATATATTTTTTTTTATTGATTTCTGAAATATTTACACAAATACAATAATCATCTTTAGCAACATTCCAACTTGAAATTTTTACAAAATTCAGCAGTAATTGCTGAATATGTGATTCATTTTCTACATTGCATTTCAATTAAAATTTTGATAATAATACTTTTTTGCATCTATATTTAGAACACGTGTTCTTCTAACAATGAAGATTACACGGAATGTTTGAATAATGAATAATTGATTTGAGAAATTGAGAAAGAGTGATTATTCATACAAATTTCTGCATTTGCTTATAAGCATTACTTGTAGATGAGTGAGGTAAGTTAATCCCACCTACTTCGAAGCTTGGGTTAGCTTTTATGAAGAGAGTGGGATTTAGCCTTCACTATTTTTGTTGTTGCTAATGTTTATGTATGGGATGTAGTCATTGGATGCTAGTGATTTATGATGTGTGTATTAGTGTTAATGGTTTCTTAACTTTGTTGGTATATTTTCCATTGTTCGTTTTTTAATGTTCTGTAATTATCTACGTGTTTTAACTTTCTTGGTAGGTTGTTGAGTTTGCGTGGGTATCTGATGTGATCTCACAAAAGATCCGTATGAGTTGTTGAAGGGTGTGGGGATGTAGAGGTGTTGTTGTAGGTCGTGTTATACGATATGTGTCGTATAACACGACCTACAACATTAAGAACAATAATCTTAATCAATAAGTTGTTTAAGATCAATAATCAAAAAGTATGTTTAATATCAATATTTTTTTTAACTGTAATAACATTTTATTTATCATCATACAGGGTATTAACATATATACAATAAAGCATAATATTACAATTTCTGTTCTGTACAAAATGTACAGTGTTTTTTTTTAATATAAATGTGCTTTTTTTTTCAGTATCAATATCATAGCTTATTTTTATACAGCCTGTTTACATGTACACAATTAATAATAATAATAATAATAATTGTTTCTTTGGGAGGCATTTCTGATTTCTTCCTCGAAGCTTTGCAGAACTTATCTGAGGAAGATAATAGATGGCAGTGGTTTCGTGGTTATGTTTCTATACCGGTCGCAAGCAAGGTGTTGATTTTACTGTTGGTAGGTACGTTCTTGGAAGACTACAACTGCTTTTACACAGTTTTACTCTTTTCTTGCAAGTAGGGTTGAATTTGGACATGGTATGTTTGTGTCCTTGTAGTGGTGTTTTTGAGAGGGATTTTGTGTGTGTGTGTGTGTGTGTGTGTGTGTGTGTGTGTGTGTGTGTGTGTGTGTGTGTGTGTGTGTGTGTGTGTGTGTGTGTGTGTGTGTGAATCACGTAATTTTATGAAATTTAATTTCCCTTTCCAGATCAATCGTCAGAAATTTCTCTTTTGGATGAGTATCTGGATTTCCTTCCGATTCCTATGGCCATTTCTCTTAAAGACACTGTATATTTTTCTTCAGAAGCGCTTTCCATATGGTGCTGTAACTGTAGTTATTTTAGAATACATTGCTATAATGAGAAAGAATCGTTTGATTGAAGAGGTGATGATTATGAGAGAACAACCTTTAATGGTGGAAATTCCAGAAAATAATCAACAGCGTCCTGTACTGGAACCGAGCATCCCTGATGGCAGAAATATGCAGAGAGACGTACAACCTCATCCTCAAATACAACAAAAACAGCGGTAAAAAATTCATAAGTTATGAACTAAATTTTGTTTTAGAAAGTATTTCTTAAGGTTAATGAAAACAAATGAATTATACATTTTGATATGCTATATAGGAAATTCACATTATCCTCGGATTCAGAAAATTCTATTCTTTTCTCAAGTCAGATAAGTACATTTCACTCCATGATAATACTCAAGCAAACCTACTTATGATCAGGCTTCCTGAACCATAGAAGTTCACAGTATAAATATACGAGATCGATCAACAGTATGCGATCTTGCTCATAAGCGCCTCCGTAGCGCAATTGGAAGAACGACGGTACATTGCGCCCTTCGATTGGAATAGGCCTAAGTTCGATTCTCGTCGCGACGGGAGGAATCTTTATCTGGTCGATTTCAATCGAAGGTGAGTTAGCCGATCTCATATGGAGGTAGCAGGGTTTTTTCTCCCGGAAACTCGGGTTTTTCATCCCGCATACATACAAATCGGCCCATCAGAACACACGCAATTTACAGACAAAAATTACTAGTTGTGGTGGTGTTGGAAGTGGGCGGTAGATGGCGTTGATGGAGATGATTCGTAGTAGAGGTTAGGTGTAGAGAGAATTGTAGATGTCCTCCCACGATGAGTCTTCGGACTCCTTGGAGGTATCAGGAATAATAATAATAATAATAATACCGCAGGTTTTAAACTTGTATGTGAAGATATTATTGCAGCAACAATGTTCAGAGTGTCCCACATCTTTAAACATGAACAAACCAATAGAATGTTCAGAGTTACAACAAAAAATAGCAGTAGTCCATTTTTCTTTCAGACTATGGACCTTAGCAGGGATAGCTAACATGTGCCACAGTTCATACTGAATGCCTGCACCTCACCTAATCTCGATTTCCTTGTGGAGTTTTGTTAGAAGAAGAAGGAGAAGAAGAGTGACATCCGTGAGCATGTGGATATTCACTGATGTCACTTTTCAGATTCAAATTCAGATATACAAGGACAGGAGGTATTAGTCATGTATGAAAGTTCAGTGACAGGATATCAAAAATTTCCGGCCAAGATTCGGGAGGAAGATGTTAATCTGGCTTAGTTTCTTTTTGGAAGAAACTTATTTGCAAGGCTGTAGAGTTTATTACAGTTCTGAGAATAAGGGACCTATGAACATACTTAAGAGGGGTGGGGGTAGAAACATATTTACTACTGAATGCCTTTTAAGTGAATTGCAGTTAATTCACTTAAAATTATACATGCTGCTATAACAATAATAATAATAATAATTATTATTATTATTATAGCAGCACGTATACTTCAGTGGAATTGGCATGTGCGTGAATGGTACTTGGCGGCTTGAAGAAAGCCATCCTAAGTTCGTTTCTCGTCGCTGAGACTAGAGGCGACTTTTTTGACGGGTTCCCGAGTTAGTCAATCTCTGACACTCCTGGAAATTCGTGTTTTTCGCCATGTACACTCAAGAATATCGTCCGTAGAACCCACAATATTTTAAACATAAGCATATTGTCACAAGTATTTGGATTAGAAACCTGGGAGGCGCACTTATCAACTGCTTTTCCTCACCAGATTCCGTATCTAGTTAGTGAGTGACTTGGGCCAGCTATCTCTAACTACTGGTGGAGACCATACATCCCCTCAGTATCCAAAAATTAGATAGGGTTAAAACTGCCTGGCCTACTTCTTATACGGAATAAAATGCATTAGTTGGTTATTGTTATTTATAATAACAATCATAAATTGTTATTATAAATGGCGTGGTTGGCCGAATGCTTAGCATGTCCACTCTCCAGCCAAAAGGCTGCGGGCACGATTCCCCCAGTGGGCATCGATGTTTGTCAATGTCTGTAAAAATACTAGTCATGGTGAGTAGTGGATGACGTTCGTGTGGATGATACAGTTCGCTGTACTCGGTGGATTGAGTAGTGGAGACGAAGAGCTGTAGAGTATGTGATCTCCATCGATGAGTCTTTGGACTCCTTGGAGATGTCATGTAATAATAATAATACTAATAATTTTAAACACTGAATTGGGAAGTGGATAAAAGGATGCTTTTATGAAAATCCTGAGCAAGATAATTCTCATGGATATTGTCAATCGATACACAATAATTGCATTCCTCTTTGAGTGGCTTACAAATATGTAGTATAATAATGAATGTTAATGTGTATTAATACAAATTAATATGCGGAGATTACTCAGTGGAAGTGGCATGTGCGTCCATAGCTCTAGGCATTTCAAAGCAAGACCTAAGTTCACTTCTAGTTGCTGACTAGTGAACTGTTTCTAGCCATTTCTTAAGCTAGTTCCCGAGTTAGTCGATATCTAGCACTCCCAAGCCGGTTGTCTTCGAAACTCGGATTTCTCGTCTCCTAAATTGAAGAAAATCTACTATAGAACCTACTCTATTTCAGACAATAAATATAGTGTTAGGATTAAGGAATATAAGATGACTGCACTTGTCAGCTGGCTCTCTTTACCGGATGATCAGCGATTGTTTTTGGTCAGTTTGATTGGCTACTTGTGGAGACTGAACGGTCCCCTCATTCTCCAAACGTTAGATAGGGCTACAATAGCCTCGCCTTCTCCCGGGAAATAAAAGCTGTTGGCTGAGTCGATTGTCTTCACAGAATAACCAGTACTGTGAGAATATATTTGAATAAATGAAATGATTGCTAAATAGGTTATTTTTTATGTTGCACCATTTATTATGTTTTACGTTAGAACTGACGTCGTATGCCCTCTGATTCAGAACATATATCGATTGTGAGAAGCAGATTTGATTTCAAATGATTGCCTCTGATTGTCTTTCATAAGCTATTATTGTTGTTGTTGTTCTTCTTCTTCTTATTATTATTATTTTACAGCATCTCCATGGAATCCGGAGATTCATCGTAGGAGACCTAAATCAACCATTAGACACACAAATCTTTCATACCTCTCCTGAATCCATTCACCGTCAGGGAACTCACAACCAAATGTGGAAATCCATTTAACTCAGAATACCACTCACCACTCTCTCAATGCAAAAACACACCTACTAACTCTTGCACAACTTCCACGGATGGCCCCTAGTTCTCTCCTTGTTATTATTCCTGACACCTCCAAGGAGTCCGAAGACTCATCGCGGGAGGACACCTACGACTGTCTCAACCACTACACCGAACCGCTACTACGAATCATCTCCATCAACGCCATCTATCTACCGCCCACCTCCACAACTAGTATTTTTTGTCTGTACGTTGCGTGTGCTCTGAAGGGCCGATTTGTCTGTATGCGGGATGAAAAACCCGAGTTTCCGGGAGAAAAAACTGCTACCACCGTATAAGATCGGCGTAGTGGGGTTTGAGTTTTTTAACCGTGTCTGGTGGCCAAGAAGTGACGGACTTGAGTAGTTTCACTGTTTTATCCTTTATCCTTTTTGTTGGGTTATAATTTACCAGCTTATATGTGTTGTTATTGGCTACTAGTTGATTCATCTGAAGTACGTATGTTGACCTGTCAAGGACGACAGTGGCATTGCCTTTATCCGATTTCGTTATTATTATGTTTTGTTTGACTTTTAATGACTTAATTGCTGCTAGTTCTGTATTTGTGAGATTGTTCTGTATGGTTTTCTCAGTGTTAAGTACATTACTAGTTTCTAATCGTATTTTATCGGCTATATTGTTAAGTAGGGACCTGATGCCTCTTTGTGTGGTAGATAAAATCCAGTTTGTTTACCTTTTTTAGGCGTTATTGCATTGTTAAGTCCTTTATTCAGTAGCGTAAGTTAGCAGTTGTTCAGGGTGTGGCTTGATAGGTTAATCACATGGTTCTTGCTTGTCGGTGGTTGGTCGCTTCTTGTCTCCCTTGTTTGTTGTTCATTGTTGATGTTTATCAGGGAGGTCTTCTGATTGGATAGATTCCTGTAATTGGCCGCCTTTTTTTGCCGTTGATTCAAACTGTGGAATTTGGTCTTGAGGTTTTTCTTTATTCTTTTCCAGGGTATATTTGGCCGAATTGTCAGTAATTCTTTCAAGTACTTGTAGAATGTCTGGATTAATGTAGTTCGATAGTTCAGATTGCAATTCTGAAACCAGATTTTGTGTTGCTAGGTTCTGGCGGGCTGTTCGGATCTGTTCTCCGAGCATTGCTTTTTCTGTGCGGTCATAAATACGGAGTGCTTTAGATGACGTAAATTTCTTTTTTAGCCTGATGCAGATAGGAATAAGGTTATTCTCTCTGCATCTCTTTAAAATGGCCAGCCGATTGATCAAGAGGGAAATGTGAATTTTTAACTTACCATACCGATTGCAGCGCTTGTGGGTATAATTTCCATTGATGATCTGAATCCTTTCTTTTAAGCTTACACGGTGATTTCAATGCATTTTTGAAAATTATGGAGACAACTACCGTGTTTGAATAAAAACTTTAGTTTAATATAACTGAAATCTACATTCGACGTTTCGTGTATATATCGATGTAAGGTGTTGAGCGTGTGGTCTGAGAGGCCTGCTTCACCATAATGGTTATATTTAATGTGTTGTTTCTTGCGTATGGGGATTGTCCGTCCTGTTTCACCAATGTACGGTAAGTTACAGGTGCAGCGGATGCAACAGACTCCAGGATGTGCTAATGGGAGGAGAGGATCCTTAGAAGAGTTGGTTTTAAGTTTAGTGGGTTGATTTTTTCTGATAACCCTTTAATGTATGGGATTAAAGGGTTATCAGAAAAAATCAACAGCATCCTACAACATTATAACCTCAATGCCACCTTTAAACCACCCACTAAACTTAAAACCATATTCAACTCCTCTAAGGATCCTCTCCTCCCATTAGCACATCCTGGAGTCTATTGCATCTGCTGCACCTGTAACTTACTATACATTGGTGAAACAGGACGGACAATCCCCATACGCAAGAAAGAACACATTAGACATTAAATATAACCATTATAGTGAAGCAGGCCTCTCAGACCACATGCTCAACACCTTACACCAAATCAACTGGAAAAGCACCCGCTCTTTACACCACACAAAAACCTGGTATGAAAGGAAATTTAAGGAAGCCTGCGAAAATCCTGATAAACCACCCAAATATCAACAACAAAGATGGCATGAAAATTCCAAGGATCTGGATGGCACACATTCAGCCTATCTAATATATAAGATCCAGCATAAGTCAGGACTCTAACCAATCTTTTCAGCTAGTAATTAGAAACCATTCCATACGAAATGGCTGGAATGTACAAGTATAATCATGATGTTAATATATATAGATGGATACTTGTTGTGGCCAATGTATTTCTACAACCAACAGATAACACTAACAATGGGACTCTAGTCCCATTATGGTGAAGCAGGCCTCTCAGACCACACACTCAACAGCTTACACCAAATCAACTGGAAAAGCACCCACTCTTTACACCACACAAAAACCTGGTATAAAAGGAAATTTAAGGAAGCCTGATAAACCACCCAAATATCAACAACAAAGATGACATGAAAATTCCAAGGATCTGGATGGCACACATTCAGCCTACCTAATATATAAGATCCAGCATAAGTCAGGACTCTAACCAATCTTCAGCTAGTATTAGAAACTATTCCATACGAACTGACTGGAATGTACAAGTATAATCATGATGTTAATATATGTATATAGATAGATACTTGTTGTTGCGCCCAATGTATTTCTACAACCAACAGACAACACTAACAATGGGACTCTAGTGTTGATGTATAATTTTTTTTTTTTTTTCACCAAAGGCCAGGCCAACAATTGTTGTAGCGGTTGGTCAGTATCTTTAACAAACCAGTTTGATTGTAGTGTAGCTTGTTTTCTGTGTATAGTTGTATGCTCCAGAAGATGACCTTGACATAAAGGTTGAAAGATCGAATGTAGATTTTAGTTATATTAAACTAAAGTTTTTATTCAAACACGGTAGTTGTCTCCATAATTTTCAAAAATTAATACTTTTTTTCCCCTTCTCCTTGTTTATTCCTTCCTTCCACTTCTGCCCTTTGGAATAACCTCCACTGTTATTAGGTTTCTTATAATAAAATATGCCAGTAGATCTTCAAATTCAATGTTAACAAGTTTCTTCCTTCTCCCCAACTTTCTTTATATCTGTGGTTCTAAGATTTCATAGATTAATCTCTTGCTTATGAAATTAACTTCGAAACATAAAATGATATCATAATCATAATAAATATATAAAGTCATAAATCTAGATAAGATGCACAGAAATAACTTTGTAATAGTATATCTATTTTCATAAAATGCTTTATGAATATCGATAAATTACTGTAACGTGCTCATATCCTTTTCAGGAAACGCAGCCGCTACTTATATCCAAGAAATGGTCCATTAATGCGTACAGTAAGCCGCACTAGGAATGGTACTGCGTATCAACCATATGTGTCCCTTTCTCAACATGTAAAGATGTTTGGATTGCCATAGATTTCCTCAGTGTGCTAGGATTCATTACATTTATCATCATCATTATGCATCATTAAGATTCAATACTGATTTTTTTTTTTTTTTACATTATAAATCTAAGTGCATTTTCAATAAAGTGCAAAACTGTTTTTAATTTAACAATATTTTTATGTAGAAAATGTTATCACAATAGCATTAATATCTATAGAAATAGAAAATGAAAGTTTTTCTTAGAATAACACGAAAGACAAGAAATGATAGATATCACCAAAAAGGCTAAGGATAGAGGAGTGAATTCAAGTCATGATGATTGGAAGAGAATGATGACATGGATGTCTTGAACAAAATATGATTGGTTTTGATGAATGGGTATAGAATTTGAACAACGGGTAAATCTGTCTATCATCTTGCGTGCGTGTGTGTTTACAAGAGAAAGACGTAAATAATGACATTAGCTGGGAGCCACTTATGTGTTATCAGGAATATCAGAAAATTGATATAAATAGCTGGTGTCCTTTACTGTGTCAGTCTGTCCAAAAGTTGTTAATTAAAAAAAAAAAAAAATGGTTGACTGAGATTTGGTGAGAGTAATAAAAATAAAGTAATATCACATTTTCTAGAAAGATAATGAAATATATAATAAATTTAGTTTAATCCTTTATCCAAGTGTGAGCAAACAAAGTTTGCACCTGAAAGTGTCTTCAGGACTGGGGTAAGGTGGTACACAACACCAGGGCACTCCTTGCGAAGGTTTGCAAGGAGTTCCCTGGTGTTGTGTACCACCTTACCCCAGTCCTGAAGATACTTTCAGGTGCAAACTTTGTTTGCTCACACTTGGATAAAGGATTAAACTAAATTTATTATATTCTAACCAAGTGAAAAATAAACTTTCAACATCTTTCTCTAAATGATGAAATATAAAGTAGGAATGGTTTCTTCACAGAGAAATTATTTACTCAAACGGATGAAAACAAAAGTAGGTAATAACAGTGCAGTATTTTTTTTTTTTAGGCTGTATGGTGTGCCTAATGTAAGGTTAAGCAAAATGACTTATTTATTTAAGGTAATCTCACCTAATAAGTTCATACGTTAGTAACGTAGGCCATCAAGGGTTAGAAAAAGTAGATTATCTTACACTACATATTTTTAATTCGTGCCAATTGGAATCTCAATAAGGAAGATGGTGAAGGTGTCACACCAGATTAAGAAAATTATTTAACACCTGAAGATTTTTACAAATATCTACGAAAACTTGAAACTTTTTTAATCCAACCCATACATGAAGTGCCACAAACCTTTATCACATCATTGTTCATATTTGAACAATGGACAAGAGATTAAGCGAATGGAGGAATCAACTGTGTTTCTTGAACAGCTAGAGTTATGTAACAATCTTGGGGAAAGATAGCATGATGGAGCATGTTCCAAAGAACAGATATTGAGGAATGAAAGAACAGGAAAAGAAAATGGATCAGTAGATTATTATTACGTGACACCTCCAAGGATTGATCGAGGGAGGGTACTCTACTCAAACTCTCCATTTAATTCACCAACTGCACAGAAACGCTACCACCATCATCATCTACACTCAACGCCATCTACTGCCCATGACAACCACTAATATTTGTCTGTAAATTGCGTTCGTTGTCAAGGCCTATTTACCTGCAGGGGGGATTAAAAACTCAAATTTCCGAGTGATATGAAGGGGAACAGTCAATCGATGCTAACCAGCAGCAGTTCATGTTCTTATTCTTGGAAGAAAGTGGAGGAATGACAGAAATCAGATTAACAGAATACGAAGGAGAATAGCTGTAATGGAAGACATAAAGGAGAATAAAACATAATATTAATGAGAAAATGACTGGAGTGGGTCTGAGAGAGAAAAGGGATGGGCCTCTCCAATTAATCAGACTGCCTGCTTCTGGACAATAACAAGATTCTTAAGGGCATTTGATGCACCGCCCCACCCCAAATGTGAGAACAGTATTTTAAGATTTAGCAAACTAGAGATTTTCACAGTGTTAGGAGTTATTCAGATGAGATGTAATCTCTTGAATAGAAAAGTAGGCAGCTAGTTATTCTGCAGAAAGAATCAGCTATGGCTGAGATGCATTTGCACTAAGAAAGGCCAGAGATGCAAGTCAACTTATGAAATCTGATGTCTGCACATTTGGGTATTATCAAATAAAAAAAATAATAAATAAATAAATAAAATAAGTGAAGTGAAGTTTTTCTTGTGTTAAATAAGACAAAACTAGATTTTGCTAGCAATGAACTTTGAAGCATGAGGTCTTTGTTAAGATAATGGTTGAGAATGAACTTCAAGCTCTGAATGATTGTGCACTACACAGTTTGTCAAACTGGTAAGAGAAATGGTTTGTACTATCATCCACAAAATTATGGATAGCATTTGAGGTTAGTAAGAGATCATTTATATTCAGGCAGAAAAGAGTGGGTAGAAGTGCAGAGCTCTGGGATCCAGCATTAGGAGAGAAATCTAGGGATGGGGAAGCCATTTATCATGATGAATAGCAAACAGACAGAAGGAGCCAGTGACCTGAATGCAAGGGATAAAATGCAGACCATAAGATGTTACCTTGCTGAGTGACAGATCATCAGTTTTCTTTTTAAGCAAGCTGAATGGGTTTGGCATGGTCAAATACCCTAGAAACATGAATGTCAACCTCTGAAAACAAACCTTTCCATGGCTTGTGTCCAAATGCTGACATCCACAAAGAGATCAGTTATGGAATGATAGCAAAATCTGCATTACTGTTCATTGATTAGCCTGTTGGACCTATAGGTCCAACAGGCTAATCAAAGAATAATTATGTGATAGTTTATTAACTTGACTGACCATCTAGATGCTGAAAAAGTAGGAAAGATTAAAAATAATTCCAAGAAATTTGCTTTATCTTTAGGTGATGCTACAATACTATCAAAATGAGTAAAAGAGTGATCAGAGGCCACAGTTATGCCAAATGACCATAGCGAGGATAAACTCGAATGCCAACAACTAAACAGGTGTGAAGTGTTTTGCATTCGACCCTTTCAAAATCAGGACAGATCTACTGATTTTTATATTTATTTTTGGCAGATGGAAGGAGCAATGCCAACCAAGTGTGAAATTTGTGTTTTTTAATATCGGGATGAAATATACTGATTTTTATTTTGGCAGGTGCAAACAGAAATGCCGACCAATGTGTGATTGTTCTGATAGAAAGCCTTAACCACCTTACTGGCCATTATGAATCAAATACGCATCCTCATAGCTTCGTATCCATCATATATTTCAATGTAATATCAATGGTATTACAATTTTAATATGCACTTCGCATCCATGATAACCTTCATGTCTATAGACGTCTTGGCCGGTAACGTGTTAATGCTAATTGGACAACCAATGCTTGAATAATAGGGACATTTGGGTGGAATGGGATACAGGCCAATTTGGATGAGTATTTTATTCATCACTTGTTGGGTATTCAAAGTGCAGTACTCGAAATGATGGCTTAATGCATGCCTTGAGATATATTGTATATATGTATATCATCATCATTAGCAGCAGCAGCCATTGTCGACCCACTGCTGGATGAAGGCCTTTCCAAGATTACTCCAAAACTGTCTGTCCATGGCTTTCCTTTCCCATGTCACTCCTGCAAATCTGATGATATCAATCTACCATGATTTAGGTCGGCGTCATGGTCGTTTTTCCTCTCGTGGAATTCAATCCAATACTACTTTTGTCCATTGTTGATCTTGTCTCCGAGCAATATGCCCATCCCATTGCCACTTCAGATGTTTCACTCTTCCTATGATATCAGAGACTTAGGTTTGATTTCTTATCCACATATTCCTGTTGTGATCCAATCTTGTGATACCAAGCATACTTCTTTCCATACTAAATTGTGCTGTTCTTAATTTTTGAATTTCCTTTGCATTCACAGTGTATAGCAAAAATATATTGGTTAAAACTTTTCTCTTCAGGCATAATGGTAGTTGGCTTTTGAATATTGAATGTAGTTTTCCAAATGCTTTCCACCCAAGCATCGTACATACACCTTTTAATTTCGTCCATAATATTTTGTTCCATACATATATACATATATATGTAGGCTGACCATATTTCCTTGAGACAAAAACAGGACATCGGAATGGCAAAAACAGGACAGGGGTTACATAATATTCTGTATTCATGAAAAAAGCAAGACGATAAATATAAATTTTATTACATAATGAGCTTACCATTATTCTTCAATGACAGAACCCATACAAAAATGTAGGTAGACATAGAGAGGGACTGTATTTCACCACGATCATACCATGAATATTTCTCTGATGAAGTGATCTTACACAGCAATCGGTCTTTCAACACCCTATCATAAAGCTTCTTACACTCCATGACACAATTTTGTTTTACAATAACATATCCCTCATTGTATCAACACTTAATCTAGATTTCTCCTTTGACCACATACTCTTCATAATAGAAAATATTCTCTCAACAGGTGCTGTACTTCCTGGAAGACAAAGAATAAACTCTACAATATTATTACAGAAGTCTTTAAAGTCTAGTGTTTTTCACTCATTTCAGAAAAAATCTGTACCTATCTATCAGATACAGGAATGTTTTTTTTTTTATTCCATGTATCCAGCTGCCTCACAATTATAGATTTTATGAGGGTCCACCGATTGAGTACACGAGTTTCTTGTTTCTATGCGTGTGATCAGTTCCTTGTTTAGGCTGTCCTGTATTTCTTTCCATTCAGGTGTCTTCCTTAGTAGCACCCACTTGAACTTCTCATTGTGAATACAACGTGCAGTGTTTTAAAGAAATCAATTATTTATTTACTAATTTTGTGCACTTCCTTAGATTAAAGAAAAAAATAGAAAAAATTTACAGAGAGATTTCTGAATTAACTTACTATCCAGATTAAACTTGACGTTGAAAATCATAGTGAGATGTCAGATGTGTGGCTCATTATGTACTCTAACTTCTCTCAAGGTCAAATTCATTAATATGCAGTTCTTTTACATACTCTGCCCATCATTGATTTAAGATCACACCTTGGTTTTTATTATGAGTACATAGCCTCATTTCACTTGTTACTTTAAATATAAATGTGTTGAATTCCATGTAAGGCAGTTCAGTGAGTTGGAAATTTACTTTTATTTGTTTTTTTTAGTTGTGTGGAATGAGTCCCGATTTATGTTCCTGTTGTTTCTCCACATCCTTTATTTTTTTGATAAATTTCTGCAGACTGAGTGTACATAATCTACTAGATTTTGTACACTGCTTGCAGTTTAAAAGGCAGAAGATGTTGATTTGGCAATTATAACATCATGCATATATTTTGTAGTGGATGAAAGGAACTTTCGCTATTTTACCTAATATTTTTAATGTAACGTGAAGAAACAGTACTTTTGTAGTAATCTTGTTATATATGCTATGCTCTGGATTATTTAAGATGCTTGAGATTGTATTTATTTTTTAAGAGAATGTCCTTAAGACACACTGCATGGAAAAAAGTCAACGAACACCACAGTGTGAGGAACAAACAGCCATAGGGCCTACCTTAAGATGTAGGATAGGACCTTTCACTGCAATGACTGTAGCAATCCTATGGAGAATACTTTCCACAAGTGTACGATAGCGATGAATGGAAATTTTGGACCATTCTTCTTGTAGGCGTGTAATGAGATCCTGGACTGTTGTGGGGCAGATGTCCCTTGAACTCACTCGATGCTCCAGTTCATCCCACAGATGTTCAAAAGGTTGAGATCAGGGCTCTGTGGAACCCAGTAAAGTGAAGTTCATGTCCACAAACCATGTAGTCACAGAAGTGGCATAGCTAGAGCTTTTGCTGCCCCTCTCAACACACCAAAAATACTACAAAATGTCAAAACGACGTATAGGGAAATAAATTAAAGCACTATGTTTATTTTTGAAGTAAAATTTTAATACCAACGTTCTAAAATGTTATTTTTCTTGCTTTTCTGTTAGCAAAATCGTCGATGACATTGGCGAAGCCTGATTAAGAATTACCTACATAATAATGTAGGTAATTCTTAATCATGCCTTATCAACCTAACATCTCCTTGGCCACAATATCCATTGGACTTAAGTAAACTTGGCTTCTTTAAAACAATTTTGGTAATTATATAATTAATTAAGACTATGTTCATAATCTGCTATCTGTCACTGCATATGCTCTCTAACTGGCATCTCTAATGTTGCAAAAGAGAAAGGAAACTCAGTCATCTCCATATAAGACTGGATAACTCATCTTCAGTTAAAAAAAAAAATCCTTATGTTTCTCATGTCTTAGATGAGAATCACTTCTCCGATCTTTCTATGGGAGTACTCAATATTCAAATGAACACATGCATTCACATATTGCAAATTTTTTACTATCAGTGCAAGATGTGAAAATAGGTAAAAAAATTAATTGGATCCTTTATATCTTCAAAATGGAAAACTACTTTGCTTAGCAATAATAAAGAACTGCCATAACAATATGCTTGTTAGAACAGAATACTGTTTTGCATGTTCTTTCTTTATTATTACTGTTCTGAAAAGCTACTAAACTAACTGATAAAATCAAGTGGTCTTGCTTGAGTAGATAGTCTCTGCTTTCCCAATTTACACACTGCAGGTTGAATCCAGCTGTCACATAGATGTCTGTGAATGTCTTTAAGTTGCACATGAATTTCACTGCTTGATATGAGACCAGAAGTGATATTTTGGTGTCTAGAGTAGGATTTCTGCATTATCAACTCTTAGCCCACCGTGTACTAATGTGTGGAACCTGTTGGAGGCAGGATTTATCCCCCCCCCAAAAAAAAATTCATGCAAACCTAGTTCACTCGGTAATATACATATATTATGTTTATACAGTCATCCCTTGACTTATGTTCATGCTCCTATAAGGGAATAAATAACATTTTTGACCATACTTTCAAACAAGATGCAAGTGAGCATAAAGTAAAAAGGTTTCTATATAGCAACAATGCATCATGCGCAGTGGCAACTGGCATGTGTCTTCAACAGTTCCTTTGTTGATTTGTGCTTGAGAAATAGGTTATTTGTGTATTTATCATTAAATATTTCATGATATTTTGATGGCCCTACACACCCAATCAAAAAACCTAGACACAGAAAAAGAGGTGAGCAATTGATCTTGAAACGAAGTTGCAAGTTATAAAGCAACGTGAAGCTGGTAAGCCCATCAATGTGATCACATGACTTCGGATGGTCTCATTCTACAGTGACAACCATTTTGAAAAATAAGGATAAAATCGTACAGGCTGTGAAAGGATCTGCTTCCATTAAATCGACAATAGTGATGAAGCAACGACAAGGTCCTATCAGTGATATGAAAAGCTACTTGCATCATCATGGATAGAGGACCTAAACTAAAAGCGCATACCCCTTAGCACTATGACCATAACTGCTAAGGCATTGTCTCCTCAACATGTTGAAAGAGAAAATTATGACTATGAATTGAACACTTCTTCTAGTTGGTTCATGAGATTCAAGCAGCATTTTGCACAGCATAATGTGAAAATGTATGGTGAATCTGCAAGTGCCGATGAGAAAGCTGCCAAGGAGTTTGTGGAGAAATTGGATAAAATGATTACAGAGGAAAATTATTTGCCACAGCAAGTATTTAATATGGATAAGACCTTGTTTTGAAGAAAAAAAAAAAAAAGCACTAGCAGACATTCATCCACAAAAAGCTAAAATCTATGCCTGGTTTCAAAGTGCTTAAAGACCGTATTATGGTTTGACAATGCATTATGTTAGGAGATAACGTGGCTAGATATAAACCAAAACCATTTGTGTTATGGCACAGTGAGAATCCACGAGCCTTCAAAAATATTACAAAGCATAAACTCTTCCAGTTTATTATTGGAGCAATAAGCAGTTGTGGATGAATCAAAAACTGTTTGAGGATACCTTAATCAACTGTTATGCAAGTGAAATGGAAAGCTACTGTGTGAAAGAAAATGTTGAATTTACAATTTTATCAATTCTAGATAATGCTCCAGGTCATCCACCTTACATCGGCGATCTTCACCCCAAGATCAAGGTCATGTTTCTCCCTCCAAACACTACTTCACCGATCCAACCGATGGATCAGAAAGTTCTTGCACTGTTTAAGGCTTATTATTTATGGAGAACTTTTTCACAAGCCATTTCTGTCACTGAAGGAAATGATCAGATTCTCATGCAGTTCTGGAAAGCATTCAATATTTAACCTTCTATTTAAAATATTGGTGTGACTTGGGATGGAGTGACCTCTCGATGTATGAGTGGCATATGAAAAAAGACATTAAGAAGGTTTGTGCATGATTTTGGAAGTTTTGAAAAAAATGAAGACCTTTGTAAATTGAGTGAAGAAATAGTGGGCCTAGCAACAATCTGAATCTCAAAGTGAATACTGACAACATAGTCCAACTCACAGAAAGTGTCAATGAAGAGTTGACCAATGAAGGACGAGAAAAGAAAAAGGGGAAAAGAGAAACAAGAAGAGGTAGTTAAACTATTCACAGTGCAGTGAAGGATCTTGCAAAAATCTCTGCAGTTAGCGATGCTCTCAAAATGGCTGAAGACATGGACCCCAATGATGAATGCTACTTACTAGTAAAAAGGAAAGTACATGATGCATTTGTTTGCATAAACAAATTTGTGATTAAAAGAAGAGGAGGAATAAATAAAGCACATTGGACATTTTCATCAAAAAAAACAAGGATTGCGCCAGAAGAGCTGCAGCCTAGTCCTTCACATAGGGAAGGTGATGAAGATGTGATTGTAGAGGAAGATTTGGGTGATTATTCTCCTGTTTTATAATGGCAGTAATGCATAGTACAGTTTTATTAGGTTTAAAAATTAAAATGACAGTATACTTATTACAGTTAAGTCCATAACCCCCTATAATTCTGAATGCTAATGTATCGACTTACATCCTGCCAGATGGAACAGAACCGCGATGAAAGTCGAGGGATGACTGTATTTATAAAAAAAAATACAATAAACTGAGTTTTAAGATATTGTAATGAATGCTTTTACAATGTTTTATTAACCGCATCAAATAATATGTCAGGAATTTAATAAGTATGTCATATTCTCAAAGAACCTGTACAGCAAGTATTTATAATTGATACACTGAATGAGATTATAACATAACCAAAAATAGAATAATATTTTTATGAATTTAATTTATTTCAAATGATTCACTCTCTCTATCATAAAGAATTAAGTTGTGATCAATCTGCAAATGATCGATCAGGTCAGTCAAGCTGGGTCGAGGTTCCGACATTAATTTATGAAGATAAAGAAGTGCATCTTGAGCAACTTGTCTCCAACTTGATATGAGAGAAATCAATTTTTTTGGATCATTCTGAAATTCATAAAATTTTCACATTAGTTATTACAGTAAAATTTCACTACTCAGATGATTTTGTAAGCTTTTTTTCATATAGTTTTTTAAATATGTTTTTGATTTAAATACTAAAAACTGCACACTTAAAGGAAACATTTTACACCCAAATGTACAATAAATTATTCACCAATATACTAGGATGAAATTTTCTTTAAGATTTTATCATTTATGATTACCCTGAAGTAACTAGAGCTATAAGAAGATTATATAATCTATTAGCAATACATTCCTTGGCTGGTTTAAAATACCACCTTCATGGCAAAAATGGTCATGAGAATGGTATGTTAAAATGTGGCTTTTGGATAGAAAGACCTAGATTCAAATCTTCAAGATGCAAAAAACATTTATGATAATTTTTTGAAAGAAGTCAAGTAAGCTCACCTTCTTTTGTCTCAGAAATGGCAGGAATTATCCTTATTCCCCCCCCCTCCCCCCAAGAAATTTTTATCCTCTGCAAAGAAGAGAAACTGGGTGGAGAATACAGTAACAGACATAATATATTGGCCATGAAAAAATTAATGGAATTAACAAAATAATAAAAAAAAACACTCACAGTTACCTTCAGAATAAACTAAAAAAAAAAAAAAATCAGCTAACGCCATTTTATTCCCGTATACGGGAGTAGGCGAGGCCATTTAGCCCTATCTAACTTTTGGAGACTGAGTGGGCAGTTCAATCTCCACTGGTACCAATCAGAGATAGATGGCCCAAGGCTATCACTAATTAAGCGGTACACAGTGAAGAGAGACGGCTCAAATGTGCCGCCATCTCGTGGTCCCTAACCCTAACACAATATATTTAATGTCTGAAATAATGTGGGTTCTACGGTCGATTTTCTTGAGTTTACAGGACGAAAAACCCGAGTTTCCGGGAGGAAAAACCTGCTTGCCCGTGCCAGAGATCGACTAACTCGGGAACCGGTCGAAAAAAGGCTTAGAAAAATTTCCTCTAGTCGCCGACTAGACTCGAAACCAAGACTTCCTTCGTGCGGCCTAGCGCGATGGTGTGCAAACGCCACATCCACTGAGCTACACAGGCGAATAAACTAATTAAGTTTATAAATAGTTTTAATGAAGCATGTGTGCTAGACATTTACAATTTTTCATGACTTATGCATGTAAAAAAATATATAGAATTTTATTCAAAAACTCCAAAATATTTCATCTAATGTCAGGTGACATCATCAGGAAGACAGACTGGCAACTATTCAAAACATGAATTATAAAAATGAGTAGAAGCATCTGTAAGAAGATCTGAAGACTGATATAGCAAATTACCGACTGATCAGCATATCAGGAGTTGTTATCAATGTACTAATGTGAGAAGTTGGTTAAGACAAAAATACAAGAATGGATTTTGACCTTTATTGAGGTTTCATCAGTGGGAGCCAGACCCACAGGTGATACCAAGGTTGAAGTAATGCAGAAGTCATATTTCCATATACGAGTAGCCAAAAAGTATCACACCTTATTATTAAAATACTCTAGAGTATTTTAATTGTTGTTGGAAGTTTTTCCACTTGGTTATGTTATAAATTAACGATGCCAAGAAATTATATCATTCGTTTAATCCTTCATCCGAGTGTAAGACTTGCACCTGAAGTATTTTCAGGACTGGGAAACTTGTATATAGAAGCTAATGACTTCACATCACTTGCCTTAGTATTCCCCCATCATGCAAAGCACATCTCTTTACAGACTTGTAGTTACAAATGAGACCTTGATAAAGGTCGAAACCAGTCTGGCTAGTGACCCTTCCATTAATGCATAGCATTATACATATCCATAAGGACATGTGCTTTGCATTATGGGTTACTAAGGTAAGTGATGCAAGGTCATTAACTTCTATATACAAGTTGCCCAGTCCTGAAAATACTTCAGGTACAAACTTTGTTTGCTTACACTTGGATAAAGGATTAAACCAAGAATATAATTTCTTGGCATTTTTAACTTACAAGAACAGGTTGAAGATTTGTGAGTTACAGAAATTGGTTGGCAGGTGGAAAAGGGATGATATGGTTGAGACATACAAATTACTGGAGGGTTATTACAAGATAATAAAGATGAAATTTTTCAGAATAGGTCTGGTGGTAGAACTAGGGACCACCCATGGAAACTGACAAGAGTGGAGTTAACTAGGGTGTTAGAACTAGATTTTTTGCTTGGAGAGTGGTGAGTGAGTAGAACAAGTTGTCAGTCTGTTGTGAGTGCCATGACTGTGAATGAATTTAAAACAAGGTATGATAGATATTGTTCAAATGTTGGATACTGCTTGGCATGATGTTTAGGGCCTCCCTTGATGAGTCTAAGGACTCTACAGAGTAGCCTGTAGTTATAATAATAATCATACACATCAGCTGGCTGAGACAGGATCCTGCTAGCATTCCCATGCTTTGACTCATTCTTTGATTCATGTTTTAATGTAGTTAGCAGTCTGTCTCACTGATGATGCTAACGTAACATTGGATAAAATATATTGGAGATTTTGGATAAAATTCTATTTTTTTTAACACATGTAATCTGTGACATTTAAATAATTAAGTTTAATATTAGTTGCAATTAAAAATATTTTACACTTTTTTAGGGATGTATTAATAGGTAAGTAAGTGTATTAATAGAGCTGCAGAGCCATAACAGTTCAGTTAATTTAAATCACATGAAAGGAGTAAAAGCTTCATTGTTTTTAGCTATGGTGAATGCAGCAGGAAATGCTATTATAATTCAAAACAAAACAAAACAAGTACTAAACAGCAAGAAGTTGAATTATACATTAAAAACTACATACCATGAAGATGACTATACCACAGTTCAAAAAGATTCAGACAATCATTACTACTCAAGTTAGGATGGGTTGACTATACCACAGTTCAAAAAGATTCAGACAATCATTACTACTCAAGTTAGGATGGAAAGTTATGAGTCATTTTTTCAAAAAGACTCATAACTTTCCTTGAAGGAATGCTCAAACTTGCAAGTATTTTTACGAAGTTCTTGAAACAACTGAAGAATCATTGTTTGGTTCTAATGAATCCTATGACTGGTGGAGATGAGATGCTTTTTCATAAAGTTAATTTAAACATACAATTTGGTAACAAACAAAATGAAAATGAAAGATATTTCATGATGCTTCATCCCTGACAGCTGAGGTCTTACTTGGTTGTGAACAAAATTTTACCTAAGTAATAAATTAGTGTTTAAATTTTATCATTTAAAGAAATTTAATTTATATTTCTTCAAATGATTAATTGATTTAGAAACATCATCTGAAACTTACTGTTATTAAAGAAAACACTGAACCAATTGCTGCACTTATTATACAGGTATCTCCATGGAGTTAGAAAACTCATCACAGGAAACTCATTATTTACACATTAGCCATTAATCACATAATACCTATCATACCTCTCCTTAAACTCAATTTCTAATGAAGTACTCACAATCACCTCTGGCAACACTGAACTCACTCACTCACTCACCATCCATCAAGCAAAAAATCTGGTTCCTAACACCTTTTGCTAACCAACTCTTACATAACTTCTATGGATGATCCCTCATTTGCTCCCAGCCATGTACTGAAAAGTCTTCAGTGTAATCCTATAAAACTTCTTTATAACTTATATATCCAAAGCAGCAATATCCAAAGAACATTTGGACTGGTGTTTCCCAGGACTTAGTATTAAGTCCCTTACTAGTCCTTTTATACATCATTCATTCATTCATTCATTCTTACCTTAGAGAAACACAAAAGTAGCTTGCTCTGCAGATGATATAACCATCTGGCACACTAGTGACAAAATGAAAGAATTGGAAGAGACCCTAAACAAATCTATGAGAGGATTAGAAAAATGGTCAGATGAACTTAAAATCAACCAGTTTGCTATATTGCATATAGCAAACTCTATGCAATAAATAAAGTACTCAAAGCCTACTTAAAATTATCACCATCTCAACAATCTGAGGAAATTATAATTTACATTGACTCAAGATCAGCTATGGAGGCAATGAAAAATGGCAATACCAAGCCACTCAAGATATCCATAAACTCTTAAATCAACTAAAGTGTTTGGGAAAAAGTTGCATTTTACAATGGATTCCTGCACATGTAAACATTGATTACAATGAAGCAGTTGATAAATTAGCAAAAGAGGCCAGAGAACTCAATTAAGAAACTGACATGATAACTCTTGCTGATGCTAAAGCACTAGCATCAGCAAGAGTTATCATGGCAAGAGTGGAATTAGTTTAGCAAAATCTAAACTAATTCCACTAAAATCAGGATACAATACCAAATTCCTGAAATTAATGTTGACAGAAGGATCTCTGTCACGATAGCAAGACTCTGAACAGTACATCTTAGAGGAATGAAGATCAATAGATGGTATGAGAACATACAGAAACTGTAATAACTGCCTTAATACTGAACTGACACCCACTCACATTTTTACCTGTCCAGCGATTACAGCAGCCTTGCAAACATAGATCCTAATCCTGAACAACAATTCTATACGAATAAGATTATCGACATAGCCAAAGCAGTTCAAAGAGCACATAGAAATATCCAAGATTCCTCAAAGAACAAGACAGCAACATAACTTATATGCTTCTCATCTCTCTCTCTTCCCCCCTTTCCCGCAATCAGTTCAGCTAGCTTTTGAAGCCTAAAAGCTTTCAAATCTATTCTCATAGGGAATAGTCTATAGACTTGCCACAATCTTTGTCACTAGCCTCTATATCCTCTCCAAAACTTCATCCCCAGGTCACTAGACCAGTTCAGTAGTACAGATGTGGCCTTATTAAAGCTTTATAATGTGGCAATAACCTTCCTATTCCTGCTTGTTAATGAGTTCTTCAACAGCCATGCGATATGATGGGTTGCTTTGGCTATCTTTGCAGTATGCCCTCTAACCTTCAATCAACCCAAAGTCCTTGGCCACATCAGTTTCTGTAGTTTAGTTCTATCGATACAGTGCTTGTGATCTCTTTTTCAATGTTAGTCTTCTTCAGTATAAAAAAAAAGTATGTTAAATGAAATAACTGAATGAACTGCTTCTGTGTTTAAAACTTGTGGAATCAAGAAACCTTATAAATTCTCCTCATGTCACAGCACAATTAAAAGAAATAAACTTGTGATCACTTCTCTTTACATGACCTGCACTGACAAGAACTTTATAACTGTTTTAAACAGAATGCTTAAATCTACAGTTGCAGCATAGAATGCTTGTTGGACTAAACTTACAATCTTCTGTTTTATTTCCAAGCAAGCACATAAAAAATAATAAATAAATAAAAATGAAATGAGTTGATACATGTATGCATGTATCAGATCATTGTAGAATAGATAAACAGAAGTTGACAAATGATTCAGCATATCAGCACAGAAGATTGATTGAGGACAAGCCAGAAAAATATTCCAAGATTGAGAAAGGAAAGAGGTTGAAAATTAAAGATGAATATAAGAAAAAAAGGAGAAATTTATAATAGCAGTTTGTCCATACTGGATTTAAGATTTCTGGATATGTACTTTTGGTACCACCTCAGATTAGCCCTGCCACACATTTTTCCAATATTCAATATCAGGTTAATGTCACTTTCTTTCATAATGCAATCCATATAGATTATGAATAAGGATGGAGATAGTGTGCATTGTCTTATACTTGATTTTACGTTAAACCAGTTTCCTGTAATTCCTTCAATTTTGACCGTCAACTTACAGCTTAAATATAGACTATCTTTGTATAAAGTTCCATGTATTAAGGGTGGGAGGACATCATGTTGGAGGTTTAACAGAGTATTAACAGCACTGGGACAGGATTAAAAACTATTTTAATTCTTCTAATATTTCATTTCAGTCACTGAGGCATCTTCAGGGAGTACAAACTGTCACTTGTAATATGAACACAAAGGCAACACAATACTAAATGAAACATGGATATAACACTGAAGTCCTCCTAGCCTTAACAGTAACAATAAATACGAAACCTTCCCAAAATTTGGGAAACGTTAATTCTCCTAGATCATGCATCCTCTATGGGACTTTGTAGGAGAATTAATGTTTCCCAAATTTCGGGAAGTTTTTGTATCTGTATTTATTAAATTCGGTTGATTATTGAGGGCAGCTGTAGATTTCTGCAAGACCAGATTGACCACAGTCATGATTACAGATGTATATTGTTTTGTGTTCCATCTATATGGATGGTGGCTGATTTACCTGTCTGTCCAAAGTATGTCAACTTGTAGGAAACATGGAACTTTATATACTCTGTGAGAGAGAGAGTGAGGAGGGCAGCTTATCTTTAATGGAATGGATAATGGTAGCAAGTTTCAGATGGGACTTAAAAGATGTGCTTATTAGTTTGCACACACATATATATATAAGGACTTGGCTTTTTTTTTTTTTTTTTTTTTTAAATGCCTTCTGAATGATAACTACGTCACTGTGTGTGTGCAGAAAACCCACTCACACAGGTAGATACAACTCCAAACTTCCCTCCCTCCCCTCTCAACAATATGGTATCATTAAAACTAGATAAGAGAGAGCCTACAATCTTTGTTGTATGGAATTTCTTTCTCAACAGAACTGAACTACATACAACACCTTCCTATCCAATGGCTACAGCTCCCACAAAAAAAAAAAAAAAAAAAAATAATAATAATAATATTCAATCCTATCCCCTAATTACCATCCTCTACATTTGGGGTACATCCAAAAATAGGCATATCCTTAAAAAAAAACTTTTAAGCCCCACCTGAGACTTGTTACTTACTTGTTACTCTAGAGATAAGCTTCCTGATCTCTGTTCCTGGAGTATACAAAGTTCCCTGTTCCTGCAAACTGACATACTTTTGACAGACATATAGATCAGCCATCATACGTACAGATGAAAAAAAAAAAAAAAAAAAAAAAAAAACATCTACAATTATGATTGTGGTCAATCTCGTTTTGTAGACCATGCATTGGATACCATCCACAGGATTTTCTGAAAAAACATTGATACATCACAATAAATTTAAAAAAAGAGACTGTTTTAAGAATCAGCAGCTATCTCCCCCAAATTAAACCAAATTTAAATAAATATGGATAGAAAAAACTTCCCAAAATTTCGGAAACATGAATTCTCAGAAATCCCAATTTACAACCAGGTAATCATTCAAATGTCCATAGAGTGCACACCCACTTAGATAGGACTTGAATGTCGTTTTGAACACTTGTGCAAACTCCAGCACATGACATAGGGTTGTAGAATGAGTTAGCCATAATTGTAGCACCATTCAGTTATGTGTTTTGCACTGATAAATCAGTATCTGACTTCAATTTTTTATTCTGTTCTTGTGACATTAACAAACCCATGCTGCATTCTGCAAAAATCAAGACAAATACAGAGGGCTCAAGAATTTAAATCAATCCAATCAATGCTCTAAAGCAGTGGTATCCAACTTTTTTTCTCCCTCCTCCGGTAGAAGCTAATCAATTGCTTTGGTTTGTGTGCTTAAACCAAGAATATAATTTCTTGGCATCTTTAATTTATAGTATAACCAAGTGCAAAAAATTCTCAACATCTATCTCTGATCCAGAGTATATCAGTTCTGATGAATGCATGAGTGCCGCCCTTGTAGTGGAAAGACCTATATAGTGTGTAGTTCAGCAGTTGAGTTGCCAGTTGGATAGGAATGTCAGTACTTCTGGTTTATAGTATGATTGTAGGTGGTGGTGGTGCACATCATTTATATTGCTGTTTAAACAATGGATGTTGGTGAAGTGAATGTAGAAATTTTGTTTTTGGAAATTAATGTTGGTGGATTGTTTGATTGGATCTAAGCTTGACTTTCTGCAGTTGAAATACCACAATAGTGAGATCATCCTTCTTGGGTACTTCAATGTCCACAATTCATATTGGTTCCCCTTCTCCAGTGTCTTTGGCCAAGCGGGCAAGGAAGCTGAGGTATTTGTCATCAGAATAATCTGAGACCTATCTCAGATTATTCTGACAACCTCTTCCAATTTGCCAACACACTTGACCTCTTTCCTAACAAGCTTCTCTTCCAGGTATACTGTGTTTGTCAGTTCTCCTCTTGGTAACTCGAACCACAACCTCATACAAGTTTCTTTTGCCACAGAACAACCTTCGCCCACCAGTTCAGTCTCGTTTCCTTTGGCACTACAATGGTGCCAACTGGGAGGACCTCCACAGGCTTTCGATACAATAGATAGAAAATACATGATCAAATTCCTTGAAAAAACTAACATAGATCTCTATATTATTAATCTCATTAAGCAAAAGCCCTGGGGACATCTATAGAAACCAAATTGACTATATAATAAGCAAAAGATTCCAAAATGCAATAACAGAAACAAAAACATATCCTGGAGCAGACATAGGATCGGACCACAACCCAGTGCTTGCAAAAATCAAAATAAAACTTATGATACCAAGCCAACCATTCATAAGAGAAACTTATAATTCAGACTCACTTAACAACCAAGAAGTTAGACTGCTTTATAAAAGAATTCACAAAATCCCTTAACAAGTGTGACACCCCAACTCACATAGAAAAAGGTGATACACCTTTGCACTACTTGTATATGGATATGAATTCTGCATTACTTCAACCTTCGTATCTCTTCTGGGTCTGGCTCCAACTGACTACATTAATACTTGTCATTAGGTTTGCTTGCCTTTATTAGTGAGGTTCTACTTGGTGGCAGATTTTTGCCTGCTCCTGGGTGGTACCACTGCTGAGCTTCCTGTCCTGGAGTGATTTAGGTCCGAAGCAATGAGTTTATAGGGTCACTTAGTGAGATTTAGAGTGATCTTGAAGATTTCAGTTTTTGGAGAGGTAACATACCTCAATAAAAACCGGTTTGATAGTCGCCCTTCTCATAATGCATAGCATTAAACACATCTAAAGGATGTGTGCTTTGCATTATCAGATACTAAGGCAACTGATGTGAAGCCATTAGCTTCTCTATGCAAGTAACCCTGTCATGAAGCTACCTCATGCACAAACTTTGTTTGCTTACACATGGATAAAGGATTAAACCAAGAATATAATTTTTTGGCATCTTTAATTTACAGTGCAAGTTAGCTATCAACCCGATAATGTGTTGAAGAAAATCCATTATTTTTATTACCTCCCACAGTTTCAGATGCTGAAAACAGTGAAGCATTAGAGTAGACTATGAAACATTACCAAAGGAAGTCTAAATTGTTTATACTTTTTCTATGATCTGTCTAAAGGCAAGGGATCTGATCTCAGTTACCCTTACCTTTCCTAAAACCTGCTTGTTCCTCAGACATCTCTGCTTCAACTTTAGCCTCAATCCTATTTACAATGATCTTTAATAAATCTTGCTTGCCTGAGAGATTAAACGACTAGTTCTATATTTCTTGCAATCCTTCGCATTTCCTTTCTTGTGTAATGGTATGAAAACCAAATTCTTTTGGTCTCTACACCATGATCCTGTCTCCCATATCCTGGTAATCAATCAATCTATAAAACACTTATCCCTCCATACCCTGTGGCCTTAATTAACTCTGCTAGGATCCATCTGCACCTGGGACCTAATTGTTAAGCTGTTTAACCGCTTTTTCAACCTAACTGGAGGAGGTTCCAAATCAAATTTTTTCCAGTAAGAGGAATCCTTCAAATTTTTCTTATCCTGTCTGCTGTACAGTTCCTCACATTATTCTTTCTATCTGTTTTTGATTTCCAGTTTTTCTGTTAGCACTGTTCCATTTGTCATTGATGACATTCAATGTGAGTGAGCTTAAACTTGTGCTTTAGGTCACGAAATAAACAGAATGCGAATTTTATTAGCATAAAATTTTTCCTCATCCTGCCTGATGGCTCTTCTGAGTTCTCTATGTAATCTTATATTCTTCATTCTCTGGAAATCAAGAAAATTATAATAAACAAAATATACCCCTATTAATAGCTCTCTTTGTTCTTTCTAAAGACATTTTATAGCAGTTACTTAAAAAAGAAGGCTAGTGAATAAAGGCATCAATTGCAGCACTGCCACACTTACTTTATTTGGTAAGAGGTATTTTGAATCACTAGTTAGTACGAGGGGTTTTTGAAAAGTAAGGTAACACATTCTTTTTCTTAATAATAGTGAAAGGGAATGAAATAAAACACAGACAGATAGACCCATTTTTTGCAAGCAAAAGGAGCTTTGCTAAGTGACATTCACCATGATCTCATTGATGTGTGTGCGTGTGGCAAAAAGGTATTGTCAAACAAGATGTGTTTTTGGTGCAATGAATTTAAAGCAGACTGTGGTGACATGGAAGATCGACATTGGGCAGGCAGGCCTTCATTAAGCAAGGCAGAAGACAACATTTCACACATTAAGGACATCACTCTTGAAGACTAGCAAGTAAAACCGCATGAAATTACACAAGTGATGAACTTGAGAAGTCCACTGTCTAAGAAACTGTTCATGATGTCCTTTGCTTTTGAAAGGTCTGCTTCTGCTGGGTGTCCAGATAATTGTCAGAGGAGTACAAGGTAACATGCATGGGAATGTGTCTAGAGAATCTGTTGAGATACAGTGGCAAAGGAGAGATTTCCTTGATTGCCTAGTCACAGGAGACAAAAACGCAAGGTCATCACTTTATCCCAGAGAGCAAACATGACCAGAAAACATCCACAATCTCCTGTGTGCAAAAAATTCAAAACTGTTCACATAGTGTTATGGCCACAGTGTTCTGGGCTCACCAAGGCATTCTGTTGGTGAATTTCTTGCCAAAGGGAGGAATAATTAATGCAACGCTTTACTATGTAACATTGGACAAACTGAAAGCCAACATTCGATGCAAACATCCAGGACTCCTGACAAGCAGTGTGACTTTGGTGCATGACAACATTAATCCACACTGTGCACACCACTCATGAGTGGTTGTGCTGCAATTGTTGAGAAACTGCAACATCTACCCTCTCCCTATAGTTCAGACTTAGCACTCAGACTTCCATTTGTTTGCCCTTCATCCCTCTAAGAAACCTTTCCAGAAAGAATTTCACTAGAGATGAGGAAGTTCATCAGGTGTTGCATGTTGGTTACTGGGCATGGGCACAGATTTCTTCAGTACTGGTAGTAATAAACTGATCTATTCTATTTCTTGGTGTATAATTTCAACTTCCTATTCTTAAACATCCTCAAGAAAATAAAAGTTTTACCTTACTTTTCAGAAACCCCCTCGTATTATATTGATAAGACTGAAATACACTTATAACTAAGATTTAAAAGATAAAAAGTGAAAACAAATTACCTTTTTACGGTACATTTTGACCAGCTGTAGTTGTCTTAATATATCCTTTTTTTGTTCTAAAGAACTCTCAAGTTTTGTCAAAAACTTTTTTAATTCTTCAGTATTATTACAGTTTAAAACTTCATCAAAGTTAATCTCTAAATTTACATTTTTATATTCTTCACGTGTTTCACCAGGTATTTCTTTGTTACTTAGAGCAAATGTTTGAAGAATGGAAGAGTTGGTTATTAAGCTAGTAGCAGAAGACTGCTCATCTTCAGTGCACTGCCTCAATTTTAGATTAAGTTTACTGTCAAGAATAACATCAGACTTTACATTTTTGATGATATTATGCTGTAATGGTGATGTTCTAAACCGAGCAATTCTTTTTAACTTCTCTTTAAGACTCGAGCTCATCTGAAAATAAATAACTATCAAACTAACAAAAAAGTGCAAAGCATAAAATTAAAAAAAAAACATTAAATGTAACAGCACTATATATCATATAAAAAATTTTATTTCATTAACAATTATGTTTCCACATTACACAATTAGAAAATTACTGCTATACCATGTCATAGCAAGAAATTATATTCTTGTTTAATCCCTTATTCAAATATAAGCAAACAAAGTTGCACATTAAGTACTTCGCAGCTAGGCTACTTGTATATATAGGCTATTAACTTGAGATCGATTGATTTAGCACCATAAGTGTCTTATGGGAAAAGTAACCACCCAGACCAGTTTTGACATTTATTGAGCATCAGTGCAAGCCAGACCCCAGGAAGACACAATGATCGAATTAATGCAGAAATCATATTTTCTGCATCTACAAGTAATAAAAAAAGTGTATCATATATTAAAACACTGGATCAGAGATAGTTGTAAAAAAGGTTTTTTCACTTGGTTACAAAGTAAATTATATTTGACAAAATATTAAATTTTTGTTTAATCCTTTCTCTCTAAGTGTAAGCAAACAAAGTTTGCATATGAAGTATCTTCACGACTATTTTACTTATATACAGAGACTGTTGATTTCAAATCATTACTGCTATACTGCATGGGAAATTATTATTATTATTATTAACAAAGCTGCACATGAAGTATCTTCACAGCTGGGCTACTTGTATATATAGACTATTAATTCACATCGATTGATTTGCACCATAAGTCTTATGGGAAGAGTAACTACCCAGACCAGTTTTCAAAAAAAGTTAAACTATGTGAAAGTAGTGGTAGTCCATGGGCGCAAGTATTCACCTCTACAAGTTAACCGAAAAAAAAAAAAAAAAAAAAACACATACATACATACATATATATATACATACATATATATACATATATATATATATATATATATATATACACACATATATATACATATATATATATATAGCTTCATATATGTAAGTTTCCAAGCACATACATAGAAACAGAGGAGAGGTCCTCTAGTAGGATGGAGGAGATTAAGACTTTTGTATCGTCGATGGAGCGACCAATGACAGTACCACGTACACGGCCAAGATGGTGGTGAGCCTATAACAGATGATGAGCTGGCCGACAAAGTGCCGGGAGTGCGCTGGGTGTCGTTACAGTCAAGTTGGTGTTCGTTTCTTCCAACCTCTCTGTAACATTTCCTGGTGTTCTGTTGATCTACAAAACAACTCTTGCCGCAACATTCGGTGCAGTAATTTGTCCCAATTGAGCAGATTCTTGGGTTTCTCATCAACGTTTGTGCTGCCTCTGTGACAAGGGGGGCTGAGATTTCTAACAAAGTCGAATCCGATTCCCACGAGGTTTGCCGCATGGGATGGGGTCAAGGCGAACTGCTCCTCAGAATGAATTCGATAATCTACGACGTAGAGTACTGTGGTGCTCAATGAGATGGAGCACCCAGACTGTGATGCAGTCGAAACTGAGTGAATTGCAGCGATGCATTCGTTGATCGAATGCAACCTGGTTGATCCAGCCAGTTTCAATATATAGTTTCAAATATTATGTTGAACTCAGTGAGGGCGGAAACCTTGAGTAGAGCAAATGTTACCACAGACTTAACTGGCTTGTGGAGATAGGAGGAGGTCTGTGTAGCTCAGTGGAAGTAACGCGTACATCCTCTGTGCTTGGTGGCTCGAAGTCAGACTTAGGTTCATGTCTGGATGCTGACTGGAGGAACTTTTTCTAAGCCTTTCTTCAACCGCTTCCCGAGTTAGTCAATCTCTGGCGCACAGGCGAGCGGGTTTTTCCTCCCGGAAAGTTGGGTTTTTTTATCCCGTAAACCCAAGAAAATCAGCCGTAGTACTCACATTATTTCAGACAGTAACATATCTTGTTAGGGTTAGGTACCAAGCGATGGCAGCACTTGTTTGCCAGCCTCTTCATCGGTGGCTGCTATATTTAGTGATAGACATGGGCCAACTATCTCTGATTGGCTACCGGTGGAGATTGAACTGCGCACTCAGTCTCCAAAAGCTGGATAGGGTATAAAAGGCCTTGCTTACTCCCTACAAGGGAATAAAAGACGTTAACTGATAACTGATACATAGAAACAGCTAAATTTACACCTGGCTTGCGACAGGTATTGAAATAAAACCATGAAACCACCGCCATCTATTATCTTTCTCAGATAAGCTCTGCTGAAGCTTCAAGGAGGAAAGCAGAAATGCCACCCAAACAAACAAGTATATCAAAAAGAATGTACTCAGTAACTCCTGTATACTGAATTTTTGTAGAGAAGTAAAATATCAGTATCAAATACAGAATTATTATTATTATTATATAACATTCTTTACTAAACTGAAAATATATGTAAATAGCCTGTATGATAATGATAACACTTTGCCAAACTTAAAAAAAAAAAGAAGGAAATTATATATATATAATAAAATGCATCATGTAATCACATTGTCTACCTTGTGTAACTGTGAACTATACTTGTAAACCATTACTGAAATTGTTATTATTCTGTTATATGAATTTCACATTGTGAAAATTATAAAGATCATAAGAGCGAAATGTATAATGTAAGAAATTATAGTGCTGTTACCTAAATGTTATAAAATATATATGTCATTTCTCTGGGAGGTAATAAAAAGTGAAAGTAAAGTGATACTTTCACTTTACTTTCACTTATTGTATCATAATATACAAATGTTAAGTACAGAATTGAAAGTACTTGTATACTGATATGTACACTTGTATATAATGTAAATAAGTAGGTATGAATAATAAAGTTAAGGACTAAAAAAACATCTGACCTTCATGGAGTCAGAGACTCATTGTGGGAGGTATATGCTATTGCACACAATGCTCATCCAACTGTGCTTTAAAATGATTCAATGTGTTCACATTCACAACACACTCAGGCAATGCATTCCACTCACCATCTACTCTGTGCAAAGAACCTGCTCCTCACTCCTCTGCTCACAACCTCCTTATCAGTTTCCAGCAATGGCCTCTTGTTTTACCTTCATTTTCCATTCTATGAAAAATATCTTACATGTCAACCTGATAACTCCTGACTAGCTTATATGTCTCAATCATATCCTCCCTCTTCCTCCTATTCACAAGGCATTGCAACTTACATTATCTCAATCTGTCCTCATACTCCACATTCCAAAGACCACTGACGACCTTTGTGAATCTTCTCTGGACCCTTTCCAACATATCCTCATCCATGAAACCTGGCAAGCAAATCTGTGCACAATAATTCTTAAGATGCTTGATCAAGGCCTTATACAATGGCATCATAACCTCTCTATTTCTGCTTATCAGGGTTCTCTGCATCATTGCCATTATCCGATGTGCCCAGGAGCGCACCAAGGGTATTTGCCGCCCAGGTGCAAACTTTTATCAGCCGCCCCTTAAAAAAATAACTAAAAGTAATTGCATGTAGCATTTACTACAATAAATAAAATATCAATGTTATCGCCCAGGTGCAGTGCACCCTTTGCACCCTCAGGTTGGCGCAGCCCTGGATGTGCCATTTTCACAACACATGCAACGTGGCCCTTGAATTTCAGGTCCTTGTCCACCATCACTCCTGGATCTCTCATCTCCTCTACTGTAGTATAGCAGTAATATGAAAGTGACAACTAGATCAATCCAATTTACAGTGCAATGTTATCCAGCAGAAAGATTAATATATTTTGTCACTGTTTTCTATGAACTTCTGTTTTGCTGTTACTACAAAAAAAAAAGATGTTAGGCATTAGTGACTGATCTGTGCACAACTAAAATTATATAACATGTTTTCTTAAAAAAATAGTTTTATTTTAATATTCTTAATTAATCTATAGATCATACATATCTAGATTTTCTCTTCTGAAATTGGAATCCAGCCTCTGGCCATTTGAATGAAAGAAATAAGTACACATTAGTACAGTATAAGATACAAAAAGACATTCTACTAAAGTTGCATTGAACATATTATTACATGTTTTATTAAAAACTGCAAATAACATTATCAAAAAAGTAGTAATGACGGAGATGTAACTGCAAGGCTGCTGAAATAAAAAAAAAAGAGTTACACACTATTTGATTTTGCAACTCCATGTTATTTATGGAATGCTCTAGTAGTGTACTGAAAAATATAAAAATATTCCTCTGCAAAAATATTTTGGACTTCAAAGGAGAAATTGCGAATCATTCATTTGGATGACCATTATCAAATTAATATTTCAGCATGCAAGAAAATGCAAACACACTAAGCATGCTGTAAATGTCCAAGTGTTTTTACATAAACCAGTCTATTCAACCAGCACTACTGTATAAAACTTTCCTAAACACCATGATAATTAGAAAGTTATTTCTTTTAGTTGAAAAATACAAAATGAATTAATTAGTAAACTAGCTATAAAAATTCAGAATTTGAATTTTCTCATGTCCAATAAAATATATCATCAAATTCCTGATATGCAACCTTCACAGTGATGTGTAGAGGATATTATGATACTACATGAAAAGCTACATTAATACTAACTTTCAATTGACAATTTTCCACCAAATTAATCTATTATCTGTCAAGACTCCAATATTATTAGTTTCTGTCTTTTAAGGCACCTCTTACCATATCAATACACCTAGATCTTTGTCTTTCTCTGGGTGTTCTTCCTGTCATCCTGGCAAACAACACTTATTTTACTAATCTTTCCTCTCCTATTCTGCTAAAGTGACTATACTACCTGAGATCAGCTCTGCAAACACACTCCTGCATACTAACAATATCAAGTTCCTTCCTAATATCTTTAGTTTTTAATATGATACTCCCACTGATGCCATCTATTCACTCTCAATCTTTTTGTCAGAACTATCTGTGTTCTCCAGTCTTTGATATTCTTCTTCTTCTTCTGCAGCTTGTCCCACTTAAGTGGAGTCACTGTTTTGGGTGAGTCTCCTGCACATCTCTTGTCTTGGGCTGTAACCACATCCAAGTTCTTCATCCTCAAGTCCTCCTCCACCAGCTCCCTCCATCTTTTCTTTGGCTGCCAATGCTTCCTCCTCCCACATATTCATCCTCCCTCCTCATCACACGACAAAATCATCTCAACCTTGACTCCTGAATCTTCACTCCTAAGTTCGTAACTTTTACCGTTCCTCCTCACATAGTCATTTCTCAGATGATCCTTTCTGGTCACATCACACATCCACCTAAGAATTCTCATCTCTGCTACCTCCATCCTGCTGATGTTATTTTTCCTCAGGCCACAGTTTCCATAGCATACTTCATAGCTGGTCTCACTACTGTCCTATAGATTTTGCCTTTTAGATTGATTGGCACCCTCTTATCGCATAGCACTCCAGCCATCTCTCTCTCTCCAGTTCCTCCATCCTCTTCCCCTGTTGAACCTAAGTATCTAAAGTCCCTAATCTTCCTGATGACATTTCCTTCCAGCTCTAGATCCAGAGCCTCTGTAGCTCAGTTAGTATAGACAAAGCCCTTTGTTCAGAAAGACCTGGGTTCGATTCCCTGTAAGTGACGTGTGGAACCTTTATCTGGTCTCTTTCAACTAAAGGTGAGTTAGCTGGTCTCAAAGGGAGGTGGGGGTTTTTTCACCTGGAAACTCGTGTTTTTCGTCCCCCAGAACAGGCAAACCAGCCCCGTGAACATGCATGGATTGCAGTCACGAATACGTCCCAGCCATATGCTGGTCCACGGCCCAGATAAAATTGGGGATTGGGGAAAGCAATGGTGAACTACCCTGTAAAAATCGCACCAGGAATACTTTGTGGGCAATGCCTACAAAGTCACCTACAGTCAGAAACGACTGAAAGGGAAAATCAGAAAATCAGTCGAGATCTGTCTCCTGGTCGCCATCCACTTTGCAACACATATACTCTGTCTTACTTTTGCTCAGTCTCATACCTCTCTCTTCCAGTAATTTCCACCTTCTTTTCAGTTTCTTTTTAATTTTTTCTTTTCATGCTGACCCTTGATGCAAGCCAACTGTCACTTGAAAATTTTCTGTCTGTTCCAGGCAGGTCCGAACGCTTGTTGTCACATTTCTGTACATCTCCTGCACCAACCGGACATATTTCTCCGGTACCTTCTTCTCCCTCAGACACTTCCAGACTTCTTGCCTTGGCACTCTATCGTATGCTTTCTCCAGATCAATAAACACCAGATGTAACTCCTGTTTTTTCACTCAAAAATTTTCATCATCTGCTGTAACCCAAAGATAGCATCTGTCATTGATCAACCAGGCATGAAGTCAAATTTCTCCTTTGCAATCTCCACCTCTTTCCTCAATTTTCCATCAAGAACCCTTTCTAGTATTTTCATTGTGTGGGACATCAACTTTATTCCTCTGTAATTCATACAGTCTTGTGCATCCCTTTTATCCTTGTAGATGGAGACAAGCATACTTTCCCTCCACTCCTCAGGTATATTTTCCTGTTGGCAAACTTTTATGAACAGATCCCACAGCAGGACAATTCCCTCTTTCCCCAGTGCCTTCCATGCCTCCACTGGGATCCTGTCAGGGCCCACCGATTTTCCATTCTTCATCCTCTTCATGGCCTCCTTCACTTCAATTCTACTGATGTTCTGCACCATCCCTTCATAAGGTACCCATTTCTCTGTGAGTCCTTGCATTTTACTCATTCAAAAGTCCTTCAAAGTATATTCTCCATCTGTTTCTTATATCCACATCCCTCCTTAATACTCTCCCTCCAGAGTCTTTGTCTGCCTCACATGTACATGTCCTTTGATGCCTTATTTCTACATTTTGCTAATTGATACATTTTTCTCTGTCCTTCCTTTGTTTCTAATTGATCATAATTGATCTGTTGGGATTACCTTACAATTTATCACTTCCTTATGATGTTCCCTCTTAAGGAAGTGATTTCTTCCCCCTTTCTCCAGTCTTTGATAAAGTGTTATATTTCAAAATCAAGTCTCAAATACACGAGTTAAAACTGGTTTAAACACTGTCTTACATACAACTAAGTTTAGTGTTTTGACTTTTCTCTTATTCCATATATATTTATTCAGTAGACTTCAAACCAGCTTTGCTAATTCTGTTGTCTATTTCAATATTTAATTTGGCATTTTATAAACTGATCTAGAGTTCTGGATTTCATCATAGCATCAGAGGATCTGATTGTGACTGAGATGCCATACTTGCCCCCAATGGTGAGATTGACCATGTAGTCCTGGCTTAGAGGATGAATAGGCATCAAAACCAGTGACAGCCAGTGAAAATTTGAAGTGGTTGTGCTGCATATACAAAATAAGAAAAATGATTCATTTTTTCCTAATCAGTAACCAATTTATTAATAAGTAAATTTACATATTAAAAATTAAGGGTCAAAGCTGTATAACTGAGAGGAGACCTCCACATAGCCTTTAAAGGAATGCGGAGAACCGACCAGGGCTTCTGACCTAATGTCCAATCCTCACATTCTCGTGGTGCACCCTGTTGGGTATCTACTTTGATACTGAACGAACGAGGATGGGCTGGCAATTTGGGATTTAGCCGACCAAATTGTATTCTTATTGGTTAAAGCAAAATAAAAAATGATGGTACAACATGACAAAATTTCATGCCGGCTGGGCATCGCCCAGTTAAACAAGGCCCCCGTTGTTTTCACCAGGGAACCAGGGCGAACAGCGAAAAGTCAGCTACTGGAACAAATCTGAAAACAAACCCCAACTCAACATCACCAGAGTTAAAGATCGGTACTATCAACGTAAGAAGCCTGAATGGCAAAGAAATGGAGCTAGCTGAGGAATTAGATAAGTACCAGATCGACATAAGAGGGGTGACTGAAACAAAAAAGACAAAAACTGGTGAGATCTTTCTGAGCAATAAATACAAAATGCTATACTCAGGCAATGACAATCAAGGAAAAGAAGGAGTAGCCATAGTATTCAACACAAAATACGAGGCTAATCTTCTTGAATGGCAGTCAGTCTCAAGTAGAGTAATGTGGGCAAATATGAGAATGGGGAACTGGACAATGAGACTTATTTGTGCCTATGGTCCCACAGAAGGTTCTACTAAGGTAGAAGTGGAAGAATTTTTTGACACTTTAGAAAATGCAACTGACACAATGAAAAAGGAAAAGTTGGTCCTTGTTGGGGATCTAAATAGCAGAGTAGGAAATGATTGTGAGACATACAAAAATATTTTGGGAAAATTTGGAGAAAAGAGCAAAGCTAATAATAATGGCATATATCTGTTGGATTTCTGCTCAGGACATGGACTGGTTATTACTAACACCATGTTCCAACATAAAAATGTGCACAAATTCACATGGGGAGAAGAGGCAAGGAATAAGAAAAGTCTCATTGACTATGTTATTGTTGATAGTGATGTTTTCTCCCTGGTGCAGGACACCAGAGTGTACAGAGGATTTGAAATTGGAAGTGATCACTATTTAGTCTTGAGCGGGATAAAATTGAATTTCATATTGAAAAGAATAACATGTAAGAAAGTTTTAAAGCGAATAAAAGTTGAGCAGCTCTCAGATGTGAACTGTAGACTAAAATACAGTAAGATTATTGAAAAGAAAATGAAAGAGTTTGAGAACAGGAATCAAACCTTGGAGATTCAGTGGCAAACTCTGAAGGAAACATTGATTGATTCTGCCAGAGAGGCATGTGGTGAGGTTGTCTGCAAGGATAAAAAAATCAGAACTCCCTGGTGGACACAGGAAGTTAAAGAGGCAGTGAAGGAAAAGAAGAAAGCATATCAAAAGTTCCTGGCAAATAAGTCAGCTTTTACTCTTACAGAATACAGAGACAAATGTAAGAAAGATAAACACTGTGTAAAACTAGCTAAACAAAAGTCATGGGAGGACTTTGGCAAGAATATAGAAAATAAATATCAAGAAGGTGGCAAAATATTCTGGAGGTTGTTGAAGAAACTTAGAAATGGAGGAAAGAGTGCTGTAAAAGGAGTTAGAGATGATAAAGGTGACATGAAAACAGGAGAAAAAGATATCCTTGAAGTATGGAGTAATTACTTTGAAAAACTGCTAAATGAAACAAGCAGCGATGGCAGCACGGTGGTAAAAAATACTGACCAGGCATGCAGTCAGGAATACATATCCATACTTGAAGTAGAAAAAGCCATCAAAGGTTTGAAATGTGGAAAAGCAGCAGGAGTAGATGATATTTGACCAGAAATGCTGAAGTATGGTGGTATAAAAGTCTTACAGTGGCTGCACTGCATAGTTCAGTAAGCCTGGACAGAGGGACGAATTCCCGATGATCGGAGTAGAGCTCTCATAGTACCCATATATAAAAAGGGAAATAAAACTGAATGTGAGAATTACAAAGGTATTTCCCTCTTGAGTGTTCCTGGCAAGATCTATGCAAGTATACTTGAGAAACGGTTGAGAAGAATTGTGGAAGAAAAGCTTGGTGAAGAACAAGCTGGATTCAGGCCAAATAGAGGCTGTCAGGATCAGATCTTCACTTTACGACAAATAGTCGAGAAAGCATGGGAATATAACAAAGATCTGTATTTAAGTTTTGTCGATTTGGAAAAGGCATATGACAAGGTGCCAAGAGAGAAGCTATTCAATACGCTGCAGTTATATGGTGTCAATGGGGCATTATATCAAGCAATACTTAGTCTTTATTTGAGTTGTAAGTCAGCAGTTAGAATTGAAGGAAGTACAGGAAGATGGTTTAATGTTAAATCTGGTGTGAGACAAGGATGTACATTATCCCCTCTGTTATTCATTATCTATATGGATCACATTATGAAGGAAAGTGGTATTAAACCTGATATCAAAATTGGAGATGTTAATGTCAGCTCTTTGCTTTATGCGGATGATGTTATACTTCTAAATAAATCCACAACAAGTCTGCAAGATTCTCTGACTAAATTGAATAGCTGTTGTAATAGATATGGTATGAAGGTCAGCAATAAAAAGACAAAGACAATGAAAATAGGCAGAATCATTGAAAATGTCAACTGTGTTGTGAATGGAGAACCTGTGGAACAAGTAAAACATTTCAGCTACTTAGGCACGATTTACCAAGATGGTAAATTAAATATAGAAATAGACAACAGAATCAGCAAAGCTGGTATGGTGGGAAGCCAATTGAATAAATTCATATGGAATAAGAGAGAAATTAGTCGGAACACTAAATTAGCTGTATACAAGACAGTGTTCAAACCAGTTTTAACTTATGGATCTGAGAGCTGGGTCAGAAGTAAAATACTTGACCAAAGACTAGAGACCGCAGATATGAGAGTCCTGAGAAAGATTATAGGCGTGAACAGATGGCATCAATGGCAATATCATATTAAAAATGAGGATATTAGGAAAGAACTCGACATTGTCAGCATCCAGGAATGCGTTAGCAGAGCTAATCTCAGGTGGTATGGTCACTTAAATAGAATGGGAGAGGAAAGATTAGCAAAACAAGTGTTCTCTGCCAGGTTGGCAGGAAAACGACCCAGAGGAAGACCAAGATATAGGTGGATTGATACGGTACAAAGTGCCTTAGACGATAGAAATATAAGATCTAATAATGTTGGAGTCTTGACAAGTAACAGACTGATTTGGAGGAAAATTGTAGATAGGAAGTTAGTAATGATGTAATTTTTTCATGTAGTACTGTCATATCCTGTACACCCCTTGAGGGTACATGGCAGGAATTTGATGATGATGATGAAATTAAAAATATTATTTGAAAATAAAATCCATAAATAAAATAAGATTTACCAAAAATATTTCACTCTCACCACGAACGCACATCAATAATAAAAGTTTCATATCTCACAGAAATAATGTGCATAAGCATACAATTTATCTGTGGTGACCCTACTCAGCAAGCAGTCGAATTCATTTGTTATGTGCAGAGACAATTGCAAACGAATATCGGTAAGTCTGGCAGCAACTGAATGAACATGATAATTCCGACACTGTGCTCGATCGTAGTGCATTTGTTTCATAATCTAAAGCATTTATCAAACAATTCCAATTATTAACTATTAAATCAATGTCAAAATATAAACTGTAACCTTTAACAGTCAAGAACCTGTTAATGCAAAAATAAGAAGTTATTATTTAAATTTAATTTAATTTTTGCATTTTTTCCTTGGGGTTGTTGCAATGTTGCAGTGCTTATGTATAAGCCGACACTGATCAAAACAGAAGGAAGTAATGTGGAATTATAAGGAAGGTGAGTATAATAGAAACCAGCTTGCAATAATACAATGGATGAAAGAATTTAAGGAAGAGAGGTCGTTAGTCCATGGGAGATATTAAATAATATTAAAAAAATATTAAAAAAAAAAAAGATAAACCAATTTGGAGTTAAATCAATGAGAGAAGGAATAAAAAGGGAATTGCAGAAGAAAAAGATTATGGAAGGCATATGAAGAGAGGTGGAGAGCAGTTGCATGAGGAATATAAGGCTCAGGCTAGGAAAGTGATTAATAGTGTAAGGAGTGGAAAAATGACAGCAGACAGATTGTCATGTTGGGGAGAGATGGGCTATTTAATGATTCAAAGTCAGGTGACATTGTTGAGCTATTTAATGATTGCTTTACTAAAGTGTTCCATCCTGGTACTACAAGTTTTATTCCTAGAAGGACAATGAGTTATGAACTGTCAGAAGTGAAAGAGGGGAACTAGATGGAATTTCATCATGTGTTTTAAGAAAAAGTACTATGGGACAGCCGTTAATTTGACTGTTTAATGCAAGTCTTGCAATGAGCAGGTTCCTAGAGAGTGGTAGGAGGGTTAGATATTACCATTGCATAAGGATAGTAGTAGTAGCAGAATGGAGGTATCAAACTATAAACCTGTTTGTATTTCTTCTGTAGTTGTTAAGATTTTGAAGAAATTGGTAAGAACTCATATACAGAATTGGGCAGATGAGGGTAATATTTACATATAGTATGTATTTGTTAAGGGGCACTCTTGGTAAGGAATACACCTTCATTTTTCTTGATTTTTCCAAGGAATTTGACAGGGTGTTACATGACAATTGATTTTTAAGTTGCATCACATGGATTTGGTTATCAGGTTAGTGGATTGGATTGATGATTGGCTCTCTTAATAATTATTATTATCCCAAGACACCATGGAGCCAAAGACTCATCCAGGAGATCTTTTCGTCATACACACAGCTCATTATACCGCACCTTAAACACACTCAAATTCTCTGTGTGCCCTCTGTTATATCTGTCTGAGGTAGCTGCTGCTCAAAAACTCAAGAAACTCATTTTGTTTACTTTCTGTTGCTATCTCATCATCATCATCCCAGTTTATAACTGCCATAATTAAAATTGCTCATATGATCAATCTTTTCTTATTTGCTTTGCTAATTTGATTATGCATTTCATGGTCACTACCATCCATATTACTAGGTCTATAACAACATCCAACTAAAAATTTCATTCTGTTTACCTCAATCTCACACCATACTGCCTCAAAATCACTGCCGCTATTTCCCTCTTGCATTTCTACTTTGTATGGACATAACTCTTTCTCTATCATCTCTAGCACTCCCCCCTCCCTTTTTACCCTTTCTATTCTCACGAAACACACCCTGTCATGGCCAGCTGGGAGGTTCATACATGTATTTTCAAAGTACACAATTTTACATAAAAATATGTGTTCTGATTTTTTAACCTTTAAATCTTACTTAGTACATTAAAAAAAAAAAAAGTAACAGGAACTCAACTTAAAATTGCATTGGGGCACTAGTACCCCTAGAGCCAGCACAGATGACTGAAATGCATTACCTGAGAGCATGGTGTCTGCAGAGAATTTGAATGTGTTTAAGGCTGTGTGTATGAAAAAAAGGGACCACCTTGATGAGTCTGTGACTCCATGGGGTTTTAGGATAATAATAATAATTCAATCGTACTGTGGATTGTAAGAATAATCCTGAAATTGATTCTTAAAATGTATTAAATGTTTTATGAAAGAAACTGAATTTCCAGTAAATGCAGAAAGCAAATTAGATAGTATTTTGAGACTTTATATGTAGGACAACCTATGCAGTTCACAAATGGTCTTAATGGCACAATTTCTTTATGAAATTTAGGATGGCCATATAATCTTCAAGCAAAAGCAATTTCATTGCTTTTGCTCCAAGACCTCTGTAATTCTTACATTCAATTTTATTCCCCCCACCCCTCTTTTTTTTTTTATAGAAGGGTACTATGAGAGCTCTACTCCAATCATTTGAAATCTAACTCTAACCAGATCTTCTGAATTATGCAGTGTAGCAACTAACACTTTTATACATCTATATAACAGCATTTCTGGTCCAATATCATCTACTCCTTTCTACATTTCAGGTTTTTGATGGATTTTTCTACTTCAAGTAATTATATGTATTCCTCTTAATGTTTTCAACTCCCTTGCTGTCACTGCCTATTTCATTTAGCAATCTTTCTAAGTAATTACTCTATATCTTCAGTTTTCATGTAAATTTTATTCATCTGATTCCTTTTACAGCACTCTTTTCTCCATTTCTAAGCTCTTCAAATAACCTGTGGAATATTTTGTTACCTTCCAGATATTTATTTTCTATGTCCTTGCCAGAATCTTCCCATAACTTTTGTTTAACCACCTTACCAGCCATTATGGATCAAATCTGCATCCATATACGTTTCGTATCAATCATATACTTCAATGTAATATCAATGGCATTACAATTTTAATATGCACTTCGCATCCATAGTAACTTGGATGTATATATATATATGTACGTCCTGGTCAGTAGCGTGGTTAACTAATTTTTACACAGCATCACTTTCTTACATATTTTTCTCTGTATTGTCTAAGAGAAAAAGTTGACAATACATGCCAAGAATGCTTGATTTGCTTTCTTCTTTTAATTTCCTTTCCTATTTAGCTTCCTGGGGTTCACTATGGATTTCTGATTTTCCTATCCTTGTAGACATCACCACCACATGCCTCTCTGGTTGAATCAATCAATGAATCTCCAAGCTTGTTTCTTGTTTTCAAACTCTCACATTTTCTTGAATAATGTGAATATAGATTGAAGGAGTGGTGTGGGTTGCAGAGTTCAGCTGACAGGTGGAGGAGAAGAGAGGGGATATAAGTTATTAAAGGGATTCTATACAGTGGGAGTAGGAGAAAAACAAGGGGTCACGCTTTTAAGTTGTCCAAGAGTGTGGTTAGTAAAGGTGTGCAGACTAAGTTCTTTATTTAAGAGTGGTGAATGAGTGGAGTGGATTGCCAGAGGTGGTTGTGAGTGCAACAACAACAACAGTGAACAACAGTTTATACAGGAACTCCATGGAGTTCCTGTATAAATAATGATGTTTGTGTATGAAGGGTGGTCTGAAAAGTTCTTGGCCTAATAATGAAAACACAAATTTATAATTTTAAAATTATTTTTCTCCCTTAAAACTAATACATTTATTCAAGCAATGCACCAGTGCCATTATCCCATCCCTGTAGTGGTTCTCAGTAAGATCTGCAAAATACCCCGTTACAGCTACAATCATCCTCTTGATTTGAAGAAAAAAAAAAGCTGACCAGCGAGGAAGAGTTTTAGTTTTGGGAAGAGATAGAAGTCAGAAGGAGCCAAATTTGGGGAATAGGGTGGGTGTTCCAACAATTCATAGTGTAGATCCCTTAATTTTCCCATTGCCAAAATACCTTTGTGGGCAGGAGCATTGTCCTGATGAAAGATGGTTTTTTTCTTCTGCAAACCGGTTCTTTTCTCACGAAATATTTCTTCTAGTATGGTTAAAAGATCGGAATAATATTCCCCGGTTATTGTTTTACCCTTTTCAAGATAATTAATAAACAAAATGCACATCCCAAAACACCGATGGCATGACCTTTCCTGTTGATGGAATCGACTTTGTCTTCTTTGACGCTGAAAAATCGGTTTCTGTCCACTGTTTTGACTGCTGGTTGGATTCTGGTGTGTAATGCTGAATCCAAGTCTCATCCATAGTAATAAATTGACGCACAAAATCAGTTATATTCTTGTTAAAACCCTCCAAGCACTGCACTGCACTGTTCAGAGATTTTCATGCGAGTGTGTTGTTGATCTGCTGTGAGCAAGCATGGCACCCATCTTGGTAAAGCTTTTTCATTTGCAATTCTTCATGCAAAATACATCCTACACATTCTTTTGAAATGCCTATAGTCTCAACAATTTCACACACTGTGATTCACTCGCTGGTCATCCAACACCATACCATGCACTTGATTAATGATTTCTGGTGTTGTTGCACTTTTTGGATGTCCTTCACGTGGATCATCTTCAAGGCTGGTATGGTCTCGTTTAAACTCGGCAGCCCATTTCTTAATTGTCAAAAACAAAGGAGAAGAGTGCTCATAAACCTTTATAAACTTCGAATGATTTGTTTTGGCGTTAAACCTTCCTTTACAAAGAATATTATAACTGCACGATACTTAATTTTATCCATTTCAAGGGATACAGACAGCTGCATAAAACAAACTACTTGAGAGAATGACTTGCAATTTCACATGGATGTTTATGGTAGATGTACCAACATAGAAAAAAAAATCTTCCCAATAGTGTTGCCATCTATGGTCGAGGCTGAGAACTTTGCGGACCACCATCGTATTTTCATGATTTCTCAACTATTTGTTTTAAAGTGAAAATTGGACATAAACAACCTCAATTTGGTCCGACTCCAGCCCATTCCTCACCAAGCTTCCCTTCCACAATTTTTCTTAGCTTGTTTCTCAAGTATACTTGCCCAAGCCTACCAGGAACACTCAGCAGGGGATGCTCTTCTGGAACTCCAGCACTCAGTCCCATTTCTCTTTTAACAGATGGGCACCATGAGAGCCCCACCGAATCATCCAGAATTTGACCCTCTGACTAGACCTTTTGAACTATGCAGTGCAGTCTATAAAAATTTACACCTTCATATTTGAGCATTTCTGGTCGAATATCATCCATTCCATGGGATTAAACCTTCTTTTAGAAGGAATTTTATAACTGCACAATACTCAATTTTATCCATTTCAAGGAATACAGACAACACTTTTGCTTCAGACAGTTGTATAAGACAAACTACTTGATAGAATGACTTGCAATTTCACATGGATGCTTATGACAGATGTACCAACTTAGAAAAAAAAAAATTATGCCAATAGTGTTGCCATCTATGGTCGAGGCTGAGAACCTTCAGACTACCCTCGTATTTGAGTCTACAGTTCATCTCTGAAAGCTGCTCACCTTTGATTCATTTTATAAAACTTTCTTAAACACTAATCTTTTCAATAAGAAATTCAATTTTATCTTGCTCAAAATTAAACAGTGATACTTCCAATTTCAAATCTCTCTATACTCATGTCCTGAACTAGTGGAAAAAACATCTCTATCAACTATAACATAACCAATAAGATTTCTTATTTCTTGAATGTTCTCTCCATGTGAATTTGTGCACATTTTTATGTTGGAACATGGTATTCATAATAACTAGTCCATATTATGAACAGAAATCCAACAGGTACCTACCATTATTATTATTAATAGCTTTGCCCAGTCTATTCTATTTGCCCACATCACTATATTTGATACCACCTGCAGTTTTCATATTTAGTGTTGAATACTGGTGCTACTCCTTTTCTCTGATTATTATTATTATTCAGGCCTCCATGGAGTCAAAAGACTCATCGTGGGAGGTCCTTTCTAAGAACATAAAGTCTGTCAAGACTCATCGAGGGGAGGTCCCCCCCTTAAGAAACACAAAGTCTATCATACCACTCCTTAACCTCATTGACCATTCTGGCTCCCACCACTCCATCAGGAAATGCATTCCACAGTTCAACCACCCTCCACACAAAGAAACCACTCCTTACCCTCTTGCTCACAGTTTCCTTTCGTAACATCCAGGGATGGCCTCTTGTCATCACTCCTTACCGCTGTTCAACCAAGCGAAAGAACTCCCCAGTGTCAACCCTATAACCACTTCTCAACAGTTTAAAAGTCTCAATCATATCACCTCTCCTTCTTCTATCCACCAAACTCTGTAGTCCACATTCCCTCAGCCGATCCTCATAACTATGCTTGTACATTCCTGAAACCATCTTTGTCATCCGTCTTTGTATACCTTCCACAGTTAATTTATCCCCTTCAAATCCTGGGGACCAAATCTGAGAAAAATAGGTAACTGGTAATTAGTTTATGGAATTAACAACGCATATAAAGTATATTAATTAAAGGTAACTTTAATAAATAACTTCTATATTTCGGCAACGTCACGTTGCCATCTTCAGGAACATAAAGTTATCGTATGTGCACGCAGGCACTAACAAAAGCAAATGAGGAAGAAAGCAAGAAACTAATATTGTTCCTAAAGTCCTAATGGTGCCCTCTGGTGAGCTAATTTGGTAGCCCTAATTTGACTTTGCAGTTGGGCTGAAGTTCTCAAAATGCAAGTCTCCCAAATTTGGGGTGGTTTCATGCACCCAAATTTGTTGAGGTTAGGAACGTTTTTTAGAGTTGCCGAAGATTCCTTGAATAATCTCTCGTATTTAAACTTGCTGCGGTGTATTATTTTTGTTTTCTTCCAACGAATTCTATGGTTGGTATCTAAGGCATGGTCTGCCAGGGCTGAGCAGCTGTACTGGTGAAACCGGATGTAGTCTTTGTGTTCTGAAATCCTGATATTTGCTGTTCTGCCTGTTTGGCCAAAGTAGGACAATATGCAGCTGCAAGGGACCTGGTATACACCAGGTAGGTCTAGGGGGAGGTTGGTCTTTGGTAGAGCGGATAAGGGATGCCAACTTTTTATATGGTCTGTAACAGGAAGTAAGGTCATATTTTCTGAGGATATTGGTTATTTTCTCAGAGGTGCCCTGGATGTAGGGGATGGTGATAGATTTGGTGCAATCTTTATTATGGAGGGGGGTTGTGGTTTATTTGAGTATTTTTTGGAATTTTTTGGGGTTATAGCCATTGGCTAAGAAAGTGTTGTGGATGTGGTTTAGTTCAGTAGTTTGGGCCTTGTCATCTGAGCAGATTAATTTTGCCCTGTTATATAGTGTTTTTATAACCCCATATTATTGTGAGGGGGGGGGGGATTGCTGGTGAACGTATCTGCCAGTATGGGTGGGTTTTCTGTAAACAGAGAAAACCAAAGATCCATCAAGCTCGCGGGTGATTAAAGTGTCTAGGAAGGGGAGAGTGTTGTTTTCCTCTTTTTCTAAGGTGAACTGGACTCTGGGGTGTTGGTTGTTTAAGTGCGTTAGGAAGGAGTGGAGTGAGTCTGAGCCACGTGGCCAAATAGCGAACACATCATCCACGTAACGAAGCCAAATAGTGGGTTTTTGTGGGGCGGAGTTTAAGGCTTTCTCTTCAAAGGTCTCCATAAAGAAATTGGCCAAGGGTGGGGAAAGTGGTGAACCCATGGCTGTCCCCTCTATCTGTTTGTAGAACTTTCCTTGCCAAACGAAATAGCCTGAGTTCATTGTGAACTGAAATAGGGTTGAGATATCAGGAAGAAACTTGGCTGAGCTCTAAGGGTTCTTTGAGTGGGACATTAGTGAATAGGGAGGAGACGTCAAAACTGACCATTATGTCAGTGTGTTGGAGTGTGAGGTTTTCTACGCTGGCTTTAAAGTGGGCTGAGTTTTTTATGTGTGATGGTGTGTTGCCAGTATAGTGTGCGAGCGTTTTGGCTAATTTATATGTGGGGGAATCAATGCCATCCACTATGGGACGTAATGGCACATTTTGTTTATGTATTTTTGGGAGTCCATATAATCGGGGGGGGGGGTCTAGAGTTATAAGGTTTTAGTTTGTTAGTGACTTCCACAGGCCAAGAAGTGACTTTCTTAAGGAGTCTGTGGAGAGTTCTAATCTGAGAGCTGGTAGGATTATATTCAATAGTGAGGTAAGTGGTACGGTCTACTACTAAAGCATTAAGCTTACCTTTGTAGTCCTTTTGATTTAGCACCACAGTGACGTTTCCCTTATCCGCTTTGGTGATTACTATTTTTTTGTTATTCTTCATTTCTTGTAGGGCTGAATATTCGTCTTTGAATAGGTTGGTTTTTGGAGGTTTGGCTTTCGTAAGAACACCGACTACATCCAGTCTGACGTTGTTGGCAATATGGTTAGGCAGGTTGCGAATCCCACGTTCTATTTGGATCATGATATCTTTGGCAGGTATTCTTTTAGGAGCTAGGGCAAAATTGTGACCACGTGCAAGTGCAGTGAGTGCCTCAGGCTTTAAAACTGCAGACGAGAGGTTGACTACTGTGTTAAGTGTGCGGCTGTGGTAGGGAAGTAGAATTCTTTGTCAGGTTTTCGTATTTTTTCAAGTGCCGACTTCGTATTTTTTCGAACTCTTTTCTTGCCGATGCGCATGAGACATCATAAAGTATCGTCCAAAGATCACGGTCGAGTGTATTCGAAAGCTCTTCCTCTAGCGCCTGTACGGTTTTGTTTACGTCGGCAAGGAGCCTTGCTACTAGAATTCTGAGAACAATAGTCCAAGTGTGGTCTGATCAGAGACTTATACAATGGAACGATAACCCTCTTATCTCTGCAGGTCAGTGTCCTTCTCATAATTGCAGCAATCCTCTGTGTTACCTTCACCACCTTTGCAATATGTCCCCTAAACTTCAGGTTTCTATCAATCATCAACCCCAGATCTCTTGTCTCCCCCTACTTCCTCCAGTATAACTCTTCCCATAGAGTATGCAGCATCCCATCGATGTTTCCCAAACTTCAAGACCTTACATTTTGCTGCATTAAACTGATAGTCCCATTCATCTGCCCATCTATCTAGCTTATTTAAATCCTCTTGCAGGGCTACCACATCTGCACTATTACTAATAATCCTTCCCAGCTTCGCATCATCCGCAAACAACTGAATATCCCCTTGCAATCCACTGGTAATGTCATTGATATAAAAGTTAAACAATATAGGTCCTAGTACCGAGCCCTGTGGGACCCCACTTGTAACCCTCTGCCTCCTCGAAACTACTCCATCATACACAACTCTCTGATACCTATCAGACAGCCAATCCTGAATCCAGTTGACCAATCTGACATTCAGACCCATGTGCTGCAACTTAAATATCAGCTTATCATCTGGCACCCTGTCAAATGCCTTCGCTAAGGCTAAGAAAATTGCAGTACAGGGTGTTCGGGATAAATTTGACATATTTATAATTAATTATATTTTTCCGTAAGTTACATGTATTAACACACACTTCTCTTCATTTAAAAGTTTGGACCCTTCTTCATTCATATACAAGATGTCAGAAAGGATGGATAGCTGGAACCCACCTGAATCATGGAAGAGAATAACTTGTATCATGATGATTCGTGCCCGCCATCAAAATAAGGATATTACGACTGCTGCCCAATGCTCCCTGAATACAGTAAAAACAATCAGGCATGAACTAGAGACTTGCAATGGTGACTACGAGGATGTAGCAAGAAGAAAGATCCCTAGCAGACGATCTGATTGCGTTTGTACAGCAGAATTCCTCGCAAATCTGCAGGAACAGGTGTTGAAGAACCCTGGCATTGGAATTCGGGCTTTGTTCGTGGAGTTGCTAACTGTAGTCAAGCCCTGGATAACAAGGGTAGCCAATGGTAGGCCGTATGTATGGCAGCAGGATTCGGCCCCTTGCCACACCTCTGGGAAAAGTCAAAAATGGTTGTCTGAAAATTTCTACGACTTCACCAGTCCAAATGTTTGGCCTCCAAACTCCCCAGACCTTAACCCCATGGATTATTTTGTATGGGGCGCAGTTGAAAAAGACACCAATCGCACTTCCAGTAATACAAAAGCCCAGTTAATGGATAAAATTAAAACAGTTTTTGCGGCCCTTCCCAGGGAGACTGTAGCATCAGCTTGTTCGAGGTTCCGAAGCAGAATTGAAGCTGTGATCGATGCTAATGGTGGTTATTTTGAGTAAATCTTGTTGATAGTATTGTAATTAACTCTGCCTGTAATGTTTTTTTGTCAATTCATTAAATTTAATAGATACAAAGAAGATTTTCTTTTTCCTTACGAAACTGTCAAATTTATCCCGAACACCCTGTATATGCCTTTCCCTCAACTAAAGTTCTTGTAACTTTATTATAAAAGGCTAGCATATTGCTAAAACAAGAATGCCCTTTCACAAATCCATGTTGACTCTCACAGATAACATTACCCTCATCTGCCCAATGCTGTATACGGTCCTTCATTACTTTCTCCAAGATCTTAACAACTACTGATGACACACAGACTGGTCTATAATTAGACACTTCCAGTCTGTTACCACCCTTATGCAATGGCACTATCTTACCTTCCTTCCATTCCATGGGCACCTTTCCAGCAGCCAGACTTTCATTGAAAAGCCAGGTTAAAGGCACTGTCAGTTCCCTAGCACATTCTCTCAAAACTCGTGGTGAAATACCATCCAGTCCAACAGCTTTACTGACATCCAGAGTACTCAGTATCTGAAACACACTCTCCTCCTGTACCTCTAAACCTTGAACCAGCCCTATCCCTCTAGCATTAAAACTGACTCCTCTAGGATGAAATACTCCAATAAAGTGTTCATTGAACAATTCCACTATGTCCTCCATCAGTCACTCTATTCTCATTTTTATCCCACAATATCATTCTTCCACATTCATTTCTCCTCCTACTGGCCACATAGCTAAAAAATTCCCTAGGATTTTCTTTGGATCTTAGGGCCAATCTCCTCTCATATTCCAGTTTCACTTTCCTTACCACACTAGTCACTCTTCTGGCCTGTGTCTTATATTCTTCATGAATCTTCTCTTCACCTGTCTCCTTATATCTCTTCCATAGCCTCTTTTTCTTATTACCTGAATATAACATTTTATTTAAGATCTAAGCTGTTTTGTCTGTTTCAATAACCCCTATCATGTCGAAATAGTACTTATCCAATTCTTCCGCTAGTTCCATTTCTTTTATTATTATTAAGGGTATCTCCATGGAGTCAGCAGACTCATCACAGGAGACCCAAACTATCAAAACAATATCTATCATACCTCTTCTTGAATTCATTTACTGACAAAGAACTCACAACTGAGTCAGGCAATGCATTCCACTCGTTCACCACCCTCCAAGCAAAAAATCTAGTTCTCACACCCTTGTTAATCACACTTTTCCTTAATTTCCAGAAATGACCTCGTGTTCTTCCATCACTATCACAGGGCTGAAATATTTCCCCTGCATCAATCTTATAAAACCTTTTAGTGATTTAAATGTTTCTATCATATCCCCCTCTTCTCCACCTATCAATCAACCAACCTCTGCAATCCACAAGCACTCAATCTATCAGTGCAGGGAGCATTTTTTACATCACTCACCAACTTAGTTACTTTCCTCTGGACCTTCTCTACAACCTCCCCCCCCCCATCTCCAAGGAATCCAGGTGACCAGACTTGAGCACAGTAATTCAAATGTGGAAGTATCAGTGCCTTATAAAGGGGAATAATAACCTCTATCTCTGGATGTTAGTGTGTTCTTCAATAACCTATGTGCAATCTTTTACACCTTAGCAATGTGCCTTCTGAACTTCATGTGCCTATCCACAAACATCCCCAAGTCCCTAGCCTCTTGGAGTACCATTACATCAATGTGGTACACAGCTGGTAATCTCTTAATCACAAAATCCATAACTTACACTTTTCCACAGTGAACTGACATCCATTACCTTTTGTCCATTTTTCCGGCTTATTTAATCATCCTGCAAACTCTCAACATCAGCTTGATTTTTTATTGCACTACCCAACTTTGCATCATCAGCAAACAACTGAATATCTCCCTTCAAGCCATTTCTATATCATTTTATAACTGGTAATTAATTTACGGATATAAAGTATATTAATTAAAGATAACTTTAATGAATCACTTCTATATTTCGGCAATGTCACATTGCCATCTTCAGGAACATAAAGATATGGTATGTGCACTAAGGAACTAACAAAGCAAATGAGGAAGAAAGTAAGAAACTAATTATGTTCCTAAAGTCCTAATGGTGCCCTCTTGTGGGCTAATTTGGTAGTCTTGGCAGTTGGGCTGAAGTTCTCATAATGAAAGTCTCCCAAATTTGGGGCAGTTTCATGCACCCAAATTTGTTGAGGTAAGGAACGTTTTTTAGCGCTGCTGAAGATTCTTTGAATAATCTTTCGTATTTAAACTTGCTGCGATGGATTATTTTTGTTTTCTTCCAACGAATTTTATGGTGGGTATCTAAGGCATGGTCTGCCAGCCCAGAGCGGCTGTACTGGTGAAACCAGATGTAGTCTTGATGTTCTGAAATCCTGATATTTGTTGTTCTGCCTGTTTGGCCAAAGTAGGACAATTTGCAGCTGCAAGGGACCTGGTATACACCAGGTAGGTCTAGGGGAAGTGGTTGGTCTTTGGTAGAGCGGATAAGGGATGCCAACTTTTTATATGGTCTGTAACAGGAAGTAAAGTCATATTTTTTGAGGATATTAGTTATTTTTTCAGAGGTGCCCTGGATGTAGGGGATAGTGATAGACTTGGTGTAGTCTTTATTGTGGAGGGAGGGAGGGGGGTTGTGGTTTACAGGTTTTAGTATTTTTTGGATTTTTTTGGGGTTATAGCCATTGGCTAAGAAAGTGTTGAGGATGTGGTTTAGTTCCATAGTCAGGGCCTTGTCATCTGAGCAGATTAATTTTGCCCTGTTATATAGTGTTTTTATCACCCCATATTGTTGTGAGGGGGGGGGTTGCTGGTGAATGTATCTGCCAGTGTGGGTGGGTTTTCTGTAAACAGAGAAAACCAAAGATCCATCAAGCTGGCGGGTGATTAAAGTGTCTAGGAAGGGGAGGGTGTTGTTTTCCTCTTTTTCTAAGGTGAACTGGACTCTGGGATGTTGGTTGTTTAAGTGTGTTAGGAAGGAGTGGAGTGTGTCTGAGCCATGTGGCCAAATAGCAAACACATCATCCACATAACGAAGCCAAATAGTGGGTTTTTGTGGGGCGGAGTTTAAGGCTTTCTCTTCAAATGTCTCCATAAAGAAATTGGCCAAGGGTGGGGAAAGTGGTGAACCCAAGGCTGTCCCCTCTATTTGTTTGTAGAACTTTCCTTGTCAAACGAAATAGCCTGAGTTCATTGTGAACTGAAATAGGGCTGAGATATCGGGAGGAAACTTGGCTTGGATGAGCTCAAGGGTTTCTTTGAGTGGGACATTAGTGAATAGGGAGGAGACGTCAAAACTGACCATTATGTCAGTGTGTTGGAGTGTGAGGTTTTCTATACTGGCTTTAAAGTGGGCCGAGTTTTTTTTTATGTGTGATGGTGTGTTGCCAGTGTAGTGTGTGAGCGTTTTGGCTAAATGTTTGGCTAATTTATATGTGGGGGAATCAATGGCACATTTTGTTTATGTATTTTTGGGAGTCCATATAATCGGGGGGGTCTAGAGTTATAAGGTTTAAGTTTGTTGGTGACTTCCCCAGGCCAAGAAGTGACTTTCTTAAGGAGTCTGTGGATAGTTCTAATCTGAGAGCTGGTCAGATTATATTCAATGGGGAGGTAAGTAGTACGGTCTCGTATTAAAGAATTTAGCTTACCTTTGTAGTCTTTTTGATTGAGTACCACAGTGGCGCTTCCCTTATCAGCTTTGGTGACTACTATTTTTTTGTTGTTTTTTAATTCTTGTAGGGCTGTATATTCGTTTTTGGATAAGTTGGATTTTGGAGGTTTGGCTTTAGTGAGAACACCAACTACATCCAGTCTCACGTTGTTGGCGATATGGTTAGGCAGGTTGCGAATTCCACGCTCTATTTGGATCATGATTTCTTCAGCAGGTATCCTTTTAGGAGATAGGGCGAAATTGTGACCACGTGAAAGTGCGGTGAGTGCTTCAGGCTTTAAAACTGCCGACGAGAGGTTGACTACTGTGTTAAGTGGTGGCTGGGGTACAGAAGTAGAAGTCTTTGTCAGGTTTTCGTATTTTTTCACGTGCCGACTACGTATTTTTTCGAATTCCTTTCTTGCCGATGTGCATGAGATGTCATGAAGTATAGACCATAGATCAAGGCCGAGTGTGTTAGAAAACTCTTCCTCTAGCGCCCGTAAGGTTTTGTTTTCGTCGGCAAGGAGAACGCGCGTCGCGGTAATTTGTTCTCTTAACAGGGCAAAGCTAGTGCGGTTATAAATGCGTAGAGCTTTCTCGGAAGTAAAACGGTGCTTCAATTTGACACAGTTGGGGATCACTTTGTTATCCCAGCAGCGTTTTAGGAACGTCAGACGATTTATTTGCCTCGATATCTTCAACCTCAATTTGCCGTATTGACGGGCCTTTCGTGCGATTGCATCTCTGTGGATGATCATGATTCTAGTAGCAAGACTTATACGTTGGTTAGACATAACTGGTAATTAATTTACGGAATTAACAATGCATATAAAGTATATTAATTAAAGATAACTTTAATGAATTAGCCCGCAAGAGGGCACCATTAGGACTTTAGGAACAAAATTAGTTTCTTACTTTCTTCCTCATTTGCTTTGTTAGTTTCTTAGTGCACATACCATATTTTTATGTTCCTGAAGATGGCAATGTGACATTGCCGAAATATAGAAGTGATTCATTAAAGTTATCTTTAATTAATATACTTTATATGCGTTGTTAATTCCGTAAATTAATTACCAGTTATGTCTAACCAACGTATAAGTCTTACTACTAGAATATATCATTTTATGTACAAATTAAACAATAGCGGCCTATAAACAGAGCCCTGATGCACACCACCGGTCACCTGCCTCATACTGGACTCCGCTCCTCCATACACTACTCTTTCTGGTATCTCTCCATGAGCCATTCTCTTATCCATATCACCAGTTTAGTATCCATCCCCATCTGCTCTAATTTGTGAAACAGTATTCCATGGAGTATCCTGTCAAAAGCCTTAGCAAAATCCAGAAGTATCACTGTGTAGCCATTTCCCTTGTCCAACTCAGATATCATTCCATTATAAAAAGTTAATAAATTGCTAAGGCAGGATCGATCTTTAACAAAACTATGTTGGCCCCTATAGAGTATCATATTCTGATCCATCCATTCTTGAATTCTGTCCTTAACCAACTTTTTCAATACTTTTACCACCACTCCCAAGATGGTAATTGGTCTGTAATTAACTACCACAGTCTTAGAGCCACCTTTAAGCAAACTAACCACTTTGCCTTCCTTCCACTCCCTAGGGACCATACCAGAGTTCAAACTTAAGTTAAATAACCAAGTAAGAGGTGCTGACAATTCCTTTGCATATTCACGCAACACCCGAGCTGATATTCCATCTAAACCTACAGCAGTGTCTGTATTTAAATATCTCCCTTCAAGCCATTTCCTATATTATTTTATGTACAAATTAAACAATAACAGCCCAAGCACAGAGCCACGCCACTGATCACCTACCTCATTCTAAGTATACCTAAATATACTAAGTACCTCTGATTTATTAATTTCAATTCTCACATTAGTTATTGCTACAGGTACAGAGATATCCTCACTTGAGTGATAGACTTTTGGAAAAGTGATCACTCGGTAACTCTACTATTACATCTGAATTGGTCACCTCAATACTACCAGCAGCCACTAAGGTTATCCTTCCAAATCCATTCTTCCTTTTACTTGCCACATAGCAGAAGAACTCTTTGGGATTACCCTTGATCTCCTTGGCTAAGGGCTTCTCATAATCTGATTTAGCTTTTCTTACTATGCTGGTAACTTTTATAGCTTGAGCCTTGTACTGCTCATGGGTGTACTGATCACCTTTCTCCTTGTAAATTCTCCATAACATTTTCTTTTTTTGCAGATCAAGCCTGAAACTACTACTCATCCACCTAATGCCTACCTTGTTTGTCTTCCTGAGCATGGGAATACATTCTGATATTGCCTTCCTCAGATACCCTCTGATTACACCCGATGCACTACTAACATCTTTCCCCTGCAATATGTTCTGCCATGGGACAGCTGTAAGCTCACTCCGAAGCTTGTTATAATTACCTAATCTGTAGTTCCATATATACTCCTTAAGAGAGAAATCCACAAATTTTGCAACCTCCCAAGTCAATACCACATGATCACTCTCACTAATTGGAGGTAACGAGGACACCTTACTTATGCATATGTCTTGTGAACCTATGACAAATCCAACACTCTCACACCATGTCTGCTGAGTGCAGAGTTAGTGATTATTATGGGGTGTTTCAAGTAATTATCTCTTAGAAGGTGTATGAATTCTATTTCCTCCTTCCAATTGATATCACCATAATTAAAATCCCCCATAATAATCACTAACTCTGCACTCATTGCACAAATTTGCTGATACATGAATTCAATATAACCCCCCTGTACACCCTGGCCTATAGCAGCAACCAACTGTATATTTGATTGCGTTGGTCACTAGTTCACACCAGACCACCTCAAATGAACTATCATTCGCATGTCTATCCTCTTGATATACTACTTTCTTTGGCTGCAACTCATCAGCTATCATCAACAGTACCCCTCCCCACATTCTATCTTCTCTATCCTCCCTGAAAATACTTTATCCACATTCAATTCCAGTAACCACATCTTCTGCTGACAGCCAAGTTTCACTAATGCCTACAACGTTTTGTGAGATTGCACTGACTAATGCCAAAAATTCTTCCCTTTTATTTCAAATGCCTCTTGCATTAGTATACAAAAATTGCAGATTCCCTTTAGTGCTTGTACCAGCTTTAGAATTGATACATTCTACTAATTTAAGTAGTCCCATGCTGATTTTTATCCACTCTATTCTTCAAATTATTCTGCGAAAAAGGATCAACAAATATACATTCACTGCGTAAGTTTCTCCCTCTTACACTCAACCTTTTCAGTTTTAGTTTCCCTGCCCAATTACTTCAACTTGTTCAGAAAACAGTAACTTCTTCAAATGCTTATGACTTTCCATGTTCAGATGCAACCCATCTCTTGCATACAGCTGTCTTTTGCCTTCAAACACACTCCAGACATCAACAAATTCCAGACCTCTATTTTTGCACATTCTTGCAATCATATCATTCATTATCATCGCTGGTCTACTTAACTCATAATTGTCAAAACGAGGCAGCACACACACGCTATCCTTCCTTTGACACTTTTCTTCTTCACGATATCTAACAATATTCTTAAATCTTTTGCTACCTGATTAATACTACCACTCAGGTCATTTGTACCCACCATAACTATCATCTTTTCTGCATCATGCCCTCTCTTTATTGATAAAGTCATTCTCTCACTCTCTCTCTATTGTTCCGCCAGAAAAGCACTCCTCAAGCATACCCGTAATCATTGAATCACCATATATCATAGCACTCATAACTTCATTCAAATCTAAACAAGCGTCACTCACAGACTCATTTTCTACACTATTCAGCATGACTATTCCAGTTTCATTACTTTCCCTCAACACTCTTTTACTTACTCCCTCAACTTTCACATTTCATTTCTTTTAGACCTCTTGTGCTTTCATTCTGTTGACTCTCAATCACTTCCATACTATTCGTTACTTCATCATTCACCAAAGACTCTCCCTTACTCAAACCTGTTCTAGTTACTTTAGCTAAAGTAATCTCCATAGTCCTAATTTCTCTATTCAACACATTTAATTCAATCTTAATATCCTGAACCTCCTTACCGGCAATTCCTCTTACAGGAGATGAAGATCGCTTTTCATTTTCCCGAACTCCTGCTGAAGCTCTTCTTCTACAGTCCCGACGTTTGCTTCCATTTCTAATCGTTCTAGTCTATCTAGACACTGTTCACATTAGTTAATATTTTCATTCTTCTTGTTTAGCCAAACAGTCCACAATCTTTCACATTTTTGGTGCATACATATAGCAGTTTCCGCAACGCATCCATTGCGAAAAATCGTAGGCAGAGCTACACTTTCGTACAGAAGTCCTCCATGCTGCTGACATATGTTTCTTTATGGATGCCATCTTTAGATGTTGAACATCCAATGATCTTCTTATGTTGACGATGCCAATCTTGGATTCTGTTCATGTTGAGTTAGGATATGTTCCAAGATTTCTAGCAGCTGACTTTTTTTGCTGGTCATCCTGGTTCCCTAATGAAAGCAATGGGGACCATGTTTAATTGGGCAATGTCCCAGCCAGCACAAAATTCTATCATGTTGTGCTATCATTTTGCATTATGGTTTAAGCCAATAAGAATACAATTTAGTTGGCTAAATCCCAAATTTCAAGCTCATCTTTGTTCATTCAATATTCAGGTAGATATCTAACAGGGCGCACCACAAGAAGGTGAAGACAGGATATTAGGTTAGAAGCCCTGATCAGTTTTAGGCATTCCTTAAAAGGCTACGTGGAAGTATCCTCTCAGTTATCCCACTTGCACCTTTAAGCACTACAATAAGATATATACTATTTTTTTCTTAATATTTTTAAAGCTTAAATTATTTTAAAAGACAATGAAAAATATCTAAATCAAGTATCTTGATTTATCCTCCATGAAATTTATTTTAAAATTAACATAGTATTCTGTACATATATCAAAGAGAACTTTTTTTTCCCCACTATAATCCATAAACTGTTGAAACATCTCTCCCATCATTCCTTGGAATTATAACTGGTCACATTTGTAAAATTTAATCAGATGCCCATGACACCATTGACAGATGGCTGCTGTTTCTATATTGTCAGTGAAATACTAACAGGTAAGGTCTTTCTTCAACTAGCCAAAGAGATGCAGGCCACTGAGATTTAGGTTAGCATTAATGATGACAAACATCCCATTCCAACGTGTATGTTGATCAGACTGACTGTACACTTTAAAATAAAAAACAACAAAGTGGTGAATCCTTTTGAACATTCACTTTTTAAAAAATCCTTTTTTTTTTCTTTTTTTTAAATATATATATATATAATTGGTATAAGAATTATTTCTAGGAAGACTCCCATGTTACTCCTCTTAAAAACTATTATTTTTACAGCTATTTTGCCTGTTTTTGTTGAGGAGTGCCCCAATGACATTAAAAAAGGGGCACTCCTAAACAAAAAAAGGAAAAATAGCTGTAAAAATAATAATGGGTGTATTCTGTAAAATGCATAAGCACCTTAGCAGATGTTTTGTCCATCCATGTGCAATTTATTCCAAATGTTTGCTTTGATTGAATTTTCCTCAAATCTGATATTTGGAATCCACGATTTACAAAATTGTCAAGCAACTCCAATTTTTATTTAAATTGGACCACTTTTAGGAGCACTCAAGAACAAAGCATGATGAGATTTGGTCCCCTGGTTTTCAGAATGATGAGGTTATGTTGGAAAGGGTCCAGAGAAGACTGATTAAAGTTGTAACTGCTCTCTCTGGGATATGAGCACAGATTGAGGAAAAGCAGTTTGCAAAGAAGCCTTGTGAATAGGTGGAAGAGAGAGGATATGATAGAGACATTTAAATTGATAATGGGTTGTTACTGGGTTAATGTGAAAGAAATCTTTTGCAGAATGGTGGAAGGAGGTAGAACAAGGGAACATACATGGAAATTTTATAAGGCCATGAGCATAAGGAGTAGATTCTTTACATGGAGAGTGATTGGTGCAGAATGAAGCATGGTTTGATGGGCTGGACTGGATCCATCCAATAGCAATCCAATCCAATCCAATCATGCACCACTCCATGATAGAAAAATCCAGCTCTCAACCCCCTCCCAACAGCATCCACTTCCAATCTCCAAGGACGCCCTCATATCCTTTCCTGACCCTCCATAAAATGAAAAATTCCATCCAATGAAACTCCACATAACCCCCTGAGAAGCCTGCAAATCTCAATCACCCCCCCCTTCTCACCAGTGTCCACAGTCCACAAATTCTCAATCTATCTCCATAATCAGCATTTCACAATCCTGATATAATTTTTGATATCAGGATTATGAAAGACATTGCACTCTCTCCACTGTATCAGAACTATCACAAAAATCAGACCAGATCTGCATGCAACAGTCCAAGCGAGGTCCCATCAAGATCTTGCAAAGAGACAAAATGGCTTCCATATCCTTGCATGTCAAGGTTCAAATCACATAAAAGTAACAACTGGTAAAATATTAGAAAAGATAGTAGTATACAATGTTTCAAAAAAGTATAAAATTTCCTATAACACTTATGCATAAATACCCCTCAACAAAGCAAGTGTCAATTCTCGATAATATAAGTAAGACTGCTTGACTTCAGAGAAGAAACTGAAATTGTTAAATATATTACAGAAATGCAATTAATTTAAAAATAAAATTTATAATTAATAATTATAAACTGCAATAAATCTGCTCTAGCTGGATAGAATTTAATAAAATTTGGGATTTATGAATGTCACAAAACAATGTCCAAATGATTCGATTTTGGACCAAATAAGCATTTTTAGTGGCAAAATGATTCAAAATAACAATTCTGCACTTACTAGATGGAATTTAATGAAAGCCAGTATTCAGGAGATCTCCATTAAAATCTGTCCAATTATTTAAGTTTTTAGTTGAAAGCTGGACAATTTCTTGTAAACAAGAAATTAGGAAAAACAAAATCATTTATTTTTCGTGCAAAAACTTGTTTTTGCACGAAAAATAACTTTGAATAACAATTTGGTCAGACGTAATGACAGTTCTTAAAAAAAATTGAAATACTGACAATCAAATATTCATCTTCATCAATATAATACTTTACTGTATATAAACAATTATAAGAGCTAAATTATACTTGACAAGAAATTATACTGTTCATTAATACTTTACCAAAGTGTAAGCAAACAAAGTGCATGTGGAGTACAGTATTTTTACATGTATAAGACGTCCCCATGTATAAGATGAACCCTACTTTTTCGAACCCAAAATTAAGAAACCAATATTTTAAACATCTCCACTGTCTAATCATACACTCAGTGGGAGGAGGTCCAAACTTCTCTCTGAAGCTTTATTTCCATGTTCTTTTGCATAATTGATGACTTTTAACTTGAAATTTTGAAGAATATGACAATCATTTTTTTTTTATTTTCAGACATTTTTATGGGCTAGTGCTCAAAATATTGTTAATGCATTAACTTACCCTGCCAACGAGTTGCAGCCATATGAGTTCTGATTGGTTTATTCAGAATCAGCCGTTAATGTCAATCGACAGAGTTAACAAAGGCTAGTGATTGGTGGAAGCCTGTTCGCAGAGACAAGGTACCGGCAGTTTCGCCACGGCAACCGCAGGTCTCTCAACTGGTTACCCCCCCCCCATGTATAAGACGACTCCCAATTTTTGGTCTAAAAATTTTAGAAAAAAGCATCATCTTATACATAGAAAAATACAGTATCTTCATGATTAGGCTACTTATATATTATTATTATTATTATTATATGACACCTCCAGGGAGTCGCATAATAATTTTAATAAGTTGACATCTAAGGCAATTGAAGTGAAGCAACCTCTATAGTAGCCTAATTGTGAAAATACTCTTGCAAAAGATGCAAGCTTTTTTGGTTACACTTGGATTAAACAAGAATATAATTTCTTCACATATATTTTATTTTGTGGCCAAGCAAAAAACAACTTTTTAAAATCAGAAGCAGTGGCAATAATGTCGGTGAACAGAAACAATACTTGGTGGTGGTTATTCAACTAGTCATAGGTTCAAAACTGTTTTAATCTTTGTTCCTATCATAATACTATTTTTACTTAAAAAAACAAAAAAAAAAAGAATGTTTTCTTTTTTTCACCATAAATGGATCATTTTAATGACAAAACTGAATATACAGATTATCTATACTGCATATGCTGGCTGTAAGTTAAATTGTTGTGATAATGAATAATGCTGTTATACAAGAATGCTATTATGAAAATTAACAATTATTTCCTTATCTGTTTCAATCATCAAAGGAAATAGGCAATTTCATTTAGACCTAACTTAAAAAAAGTGCTGGCAGCTAGTATAAACTCTATACCACTGCTGACTGTTGAATGAATTTCTAGCAGCACGATAAATGAGAAGGTGACTAAATTACAACAGTGCTATGTCTCTTGTTCCTTTAAACTCCATACTCCAGCTGCCTTTCCACGTTTCAAATTTTTGATAACTTTTTTTCCTAACTCAATGGAAAAAATCTTCAGAATTTTTTTTATTACTGTTCTGTGATTTTTTTTTTTTAAATTAATAGTCTTTCAAAGTAATTACTCCATAATATACATTTTTCTCTGTATTCTTTTAGGGCATCTGCCTACTTATTTGCTACGAACTTTCAGTATGCTCCTTTCTTGTCCAAGACTGCTTCTTTAACATCTTGTGTCCACCATCCTTGCAGATAACTCCATCACTTACCTCTCTAGTTGAATCAGACAATATTTTCTTCAGTGTTTCCCATGGAGACTCAAAGGCTTGGTTCTTGTTTTCAAGCTGCTTCATTTGTTCAATAATGTTTATATAGTTGAGTCTAGAGTTTACCTACTCCACTTCAGTTTTTTTTTTTTTTTAAACTTCTTTATATACTGCTATTTTCAATATGATATTCATTTTTATCCTGATTTCACTGAATTTCAAATCATTAGAATGATTTGAAATTGAGCAGGTACTTACCACTATTATTAGCTTAGCATCCTTTTCTCCAACTTTTTCCCAAATGCTCCTATATGTCTGATGAGATTCATTTCCTATTCTGCTGTTTAGATCCCCAAGGATTACTTTTTTTCATTTTCTTTATTTCAAATTATTAGAATCATCTGAAATTTTGTGAATCCACCTACGATTAGAATCCAAGAACATCAAGTTTATATAAGATTTTTGGAATCTGAAGGTTCAGGCATTGCTTCTTATGCATGTATACTAGACAGAGTTCACTGGTATCATACCAAGACAATATACTACAGTAGTTGTTTATTTTTGGAATCACATGAAGCCCTATGCTACCATGCTATCTAAATTGGACAGACCGTATACTTATCTCTAAGTTTTGGGAAATGATTGTTGCTAGTTGTTTATAATTTCTTAATTAATTAATCTATACACACTTCTTTGAACTCTAATAGTGCTTCCTCCTACTGTATAGCTGTGAGAGACATATGATACATGCATGCTGTATGACTCATTCTTGTATTCATAATTTAAATATCTTTATCAATTCTTCTGCCTTCTCCCTGAATGAAACTCATGACATATTGAGCAAAATAAATATATAGGAGTAATAAATTCTATTTAGTTTTCTCTTACATGTGTGAAACCATTACTTAAAACATTATACTATATCTAATGAGCATGTCTCTATTAAAATGTCTAGAAGTTTTTCTTATTTCCACATGAACTTGTGTACATCTTTATTTTGGAACATGGTGTTACATGACTAGTATACTAAGCAGAAATCCCGCAGGTACTTACCATTATTATTAGCTTTGCTCTTTTCTCCAACTTTTCCCAAAACATTCCTATATATCTAGTGGGATTCATTTCCTGTTCTGCTCTTTAGATCTCAAAAAATTCTTCCACTTCTTTAGAATAACTTTTTTGTGGGACCATAAGCACAAATCAGTTTCACTGTCCCTTTTTCCATTTTGCACACGTAACTATTTGAAACCACTTCCAATTAAGGAATTTATCTTATGTTTGGTGTTGAATGCTATCACTGCTCCTTCCTTTCCTTGATCATTATTGCCTGAATATGACATCCTATGCTTATTATTTAGTAAGATCTCACCTGTTTTTGTTCTTCTATGTCTCAAGTAATGCTAATTATGTCCACATCATACTTTTCCAGTTATTCTGTAAGATTGATTTCCTTTCCTTATGTTCATGGTTCCTAGCTTCAGTTCTTCTGATGCTGAATTTATTCTTCTTCTGAATGCTCAGTTGGAGTTTGTTCCAGAAGCTGACTTTTCACTGTTTGACTTGTTTCCCTGATGAAAACAGTGAGGGCTTGCTTAACTGGACAATGCTCAAGTTGTCATGAAATCCTGTCATGTTGTATTATCATAGTTGTGGTTTAATGCAATAAGGAGTACAGTTTGTTGGCTTAGTCCCAAATTGCTAGCCCATCCTCCTTCGTTTGGTACCTATTAACAGGGTGCACCATGTAAAGGTGAGGATTGGCCATAAGGTATGAAGTCCCAGTTGGTTCTCTGCATTGGTTATAGGTGATGTGGAGATCTTCTTCCAGTTATTTGGCTTCAGTAATCCCTATCCAGCACTCAGATTCATAAATTAAAACTAGTTTGAGCACCAGTTAGTTTAGTGTTTTGACTAATTTCTCTCTTATACATTTATTCAATTAAGTCGCAATCACATGAGCTTTGCTTCTGTTATCAATTTACATATTTTATTTGCCATTTTCATTAAAAATTGTTCTTAAATAGTTAAAATATTTTACATGTACTATAGGTTCTGCATACTGTTCAGGATGCTATTCATATTTTCCATATTTCTATCTATTTTCAGAGTATTTGTTATAAAGTTGTTATTTATGAGATAATAACAGCATCAATAAAGAAAGGAGCTAAGCTGCAATCTTTGATTTTGATATCAGGTTTAATGCCACTTTGCTACACAATGTGATTCACAAAGAAGTTGAGCAAGTATAGCATTGTGCACCTTTGTCTTGCATCTGATTTTATGATGAACTATCTTCCTATACCCAATTACTCCCTTCAGATTCGACTGCCAAATTACAACTCAAATATATACGTATTTCTCAATATAATGCCCATTTGTTAATGTCCATGTAATTAAATTGCTTTGAAAAATTTTTTCTCTTGGATCCTTACATTATGCCTTTATCAAATTCACAAAACTTAAATACAGGGAAGTATCTGTCTTTAAGGTATTCGTGTGGAACATTCTGAATTATATTATTGTGATTTTTCATTTTTCATGACTATTTATTTAAGTGAAACTTTGATTCTGACAATCCCCATTTGGCTTGAGCACAGCATGTTCTTCCTTAAGTTACTTCACTAGTTTTTAACCTCCTCTCAAGTATTACTTATCCTCTTCATGCCTCATGGAACATAATGCCAAGATCTATTTCTTCTGGATATCTCTGTCCTGTCCCACCAATTCAGCTTCTCTCCAACTCCTTCAACCAGTCATTCTCTGCCAAGTTAATCTGAGCTTTTCCCTTTCCTTTTGGTATCCATGTTAAAGTTCCTCTTGGAATCTCTCTGCTGTCCATTCTCAGTACATATACATCCATTTCCATCTGCATTTTTATTTTATTTTATTGATGATGGTTTTTTGCTCAGTCAGTTTATATAAATCATCATTTGTTACACATCAGGAGACCAAAATAATTTTAATATTTTACAGACATTTTGTTTGAAAACTAAATTTAGCTTGCTATTTTTTGGTCAGTTTTTCATGTCTCTCATCCATATAATAATATAGCTTTAACATTGCTATTGATCTTTATTTAGGTCTTATTATGATATTTGGATGATTTCCATATATTATTTACTTTTCTGAAAGCCATTTGCTTTAGTCAATATTTGCATTGTATCCTGTTAGTTCCACCTTCAGTGTCTAAATTTGCTCCCAAGTATGTAAAATTCTTAATTTCTACTGCATGTTGATTGATTTTAAGTGTGTTTAAGTAAATCTTACCTGAAACACATTGTGGAAATTCTTTGATAATTCTTATATTCAGTTTTATTTTCCATAGATGGTAATAACGAGAGCTACAGTCCAATTATATGGAATTCAGTCTTCTGAATTCCACAAAACTTTTACACTCCTATATTTGAACACGGTGTTGTTTAAGGAAATTAAAAATTATACTGGATATTAACTGAACACATTTAATTATTACTTCCTATATTTTGCTGAAGTTAAATTGGCATCTTCAGGGATTAATAGACTGGTATCAAACACATGCATACAGGCATGCTTCACTAACATAGATCGAACAGGATGACCTAAAGTCCTATAATTACACCACCTGTTGGCTTTGGTTGGGTGTTCACTGTTGGGCTGACTGTCTGTCAATGAGGGTTTCCCATATGAGACACAGTTCGATATAACCATACTTGTTTAGGTTGGGATAGTTGGTAAGAGCTGCAGCAGATATGAGGAAAAGCCTCTTGAATTTAAATTTGCTTGGGTGGAGTAAGGTGGCTTTTATCCAGCCAGATAAAATGCTGGGTATCCAAGGCATGGTCTACTAATCCTAAGCAGCTGTAGTGGTGGAAACGGATGTAATCCTGGTGCTCCTCTATATCCGAGATTTGATATTTAAACCCTATATTTGAGATTTCTGGCTGAATATCATCTATTGTGCTGCCCTTTTGCATTTCAGGTTTCTGATAGCTTTTCTACCTCAAGTACTGATTAGTTTCTGATGGCATTCCTCTTGAATATTTTTTTTACTACTCATTTCTCAGTACTTAAAAGTAGCTTAGAGATCAGAGATAGATAACCAGGAGGGATCTCCAGTCTTTTTAGGAATGCAGAGAACCAATTAAGACTCTGAAAGCTTTCATGTCAGGCCCACTCCTCTAGACTGAATGTCAGAGTAATCCTTAGTGGATTCAAAGAAGAAACATCAAAATGGTCAGAAGCTATTCTGGAGACTAGTGAGAAGAGACACACACTTGAAATGCTATGGGAAGGAGTTAAGATTATAATATAGGATACAGCCAAGAAGTACGTAGGCCCAATTAGAAGACCAAGAAACCCATGGATATCACATTCAACATGGGATCTGATCGAAAGGAGGCAGCTAGAGAAACAGAGACAAAGGGAATGAAGAATATAAGAAATTACACAGAGAAGTCAGAAAAGGACAAGAAAATTATTGTTATGCCAAGAAGTGTGATGGAATACATTTTCAGATGAGGAGGCAAAATTATAAAAAGATGTTTCATTTACCTCATGACCTTAAGCCCTTAAGAACAAGTTTAAGTCCATATTGAATGTTATAAAAGAGGAATGGAGAAGTACTAACAGAAGAACTGGAAATCAAAAACAGATGGAAAGAGTACTAAATGTAGATTAATATATTAACTAAAATTTAATTAATACTTCCAATATTTTGGCAATGTAAAACTGCCATCATCAGGAACACAATATTATTATTATTATTATTACCACGGGCTACTCCAGGAGTCCTTAGACTCATCGAGGGAGGCCCTAAACATCATGTTCAAGCAGCTGTTCAACATTCTCACAGTATCTATCATACCTTGCCTTGAACTCGCTCACTGTCATAGCACCCACAACAGACTCTGGCAGCTTATTCCACTCATTTACCACTCTAAAAGTAAAGAACCCAGCACTAACACCCCTGCTAACCACGCTCTTGCCCAGCTTCCATGGGTGTCCCCTAGTTCTCCCACCACCAGTCCTGATCTCAAAAATATCATCTGAATTAATCCTATAGAATCCTTTTAGCAATTTGAATGTCTCAATCATGTCTCCCCTTTTCCGCCTATCAACTAGTTTCTGCAACCCACAAATCTTCAACCTGTTCTCATATGGTTCATTCCATAGACCTGCTAGCATCTTAGTCACTCGCCTCTGGATCCTCTCAACCTCCTCCCCATCAAGAAGGAACCGAGGTGACCAAATCTGGGCACAGTAGTCGAGATGAGGTCTTATCAGGGCTCGGTACAGAGGTACAATAACTTGTTTTTCTCTGCTCGTCAAGGTATTTTTCAACAACCAAGTGAGTTGATGAGCTGATTTTGCTACTTTCGCAATGTGCCCCCTAAACTTCATCTCCCTATCCACCAACACTCCCAAGTCCCTGGCCTCATCAATCTCTTGGAGTACAGTTCCACCAATGTGGTATACTGCTGCTAATCTTTTCACTCCGAAATGCATAACCTTACATTTTGTCACATTAAATTGACATCCATTCTCCTTAGTCCAGAACTCCAATCTATCTAAGTCATCTTGCAAGACTTTGACATCTTCTGCATTCACTATCGCCCTACCCAACTTTGCATCATCAGCGAACAAATGAACTGTCCCACTTAGACCCTTCCCTATATCGTTAATGAACAGATTAAACAGCAGTGGTCCAAGAACAGAACCCTGTGGCACACCACTAGTCACAGGCCGTTTTTGAAATATATGTGCACACAGGCACTATACCAAGTAATGAGCCTGAAACATGTCAACTTATTAAGCACGAGGCCATAAATAGTTTCCCTCTAGTGTGCTAAAAGGAGCACATCCTTGGCTATTGGGCTGAAGTATGGCAGAGAACTTCCCAAATTGGAGGCAACTTCGTGCAAGCAAATTTGCTGAGGTTTGGATAGTTTCTTAAGGCAGAAACACGTTCAAAGTAAAGCCTTTCATATTTATGGATTGAATAATATAAGCATGTAAACACAAGAAAGATATTTAATTAGCCAAATATTTCGGTCTGAAAATTGCAGACCATCTTCAGTGGCACTACAAGAACAGTTTTAAAAAATACAAGGTGGAATGCCAACAATAGATCACCTAAAAATAGAACAAGCCACGTGATGTTATATCACTAAGTATTAAAGAGAATATTTTTAAGCAGAGACATGATAGAAATAAAGATATTAATTAATGATATTAAATAACATAAAATTAATATAAATTAATGAGTTATCCTGATAAGACTTTCCTAGATTTTTGATACAGATATACAGTCATTCCAATTCAGGTTAAGATGATGGAGTTCTTTGAATAAACATTCAAATATATAGCGGGATCTATGTAAGAGGAGAGTTTTTGACCAAAGGATGTTGTGGTTAGTTTCAATCCAGTGCTGAGCCAATCCAGATTTTTCAGGTTTGTTGTGATGAATGGAGGATTGATATTCTTGGATTCTTTTTTCAAGAGAGCGTGCAGTTTGTCCAACTGTGATCTCTCCTATTTTGGACTCCACTAAAGACCAACCACTTCCCCTAGACCTACCAGGTCCCTTGCAGCTGTAAGAATCTCAGAACACAAGGACTACATTCGATTTCACCAGTACAGCCACTCTGGGCTTGCAGACCATGCTCTGGATACTCGCCACAGAATAAGGTGGGAGAAAGCCACAATAATACACAGCAGCATGTTCAAATATGAAAGACTATTCATGGAATCAGCCTCAGCCCTTAGGAACATGCCAAACCTCAACAAATTTGGATGCATGAGATAGCCCAAATTTGGGAAACATATATCAGAAGAACTTCAGCCCAAAGGCCAAGAACACCTAATATAGCCTGCCGGGGGGGGGGGGGGGGGGGGGGGGGCACCATCAGGACTTTAGGAAAATGGTAGCTTCCTCGCTTCTTTTCTTATTTGCTGTTATGTAGTACTTGCGTGCACATGTCTTTATCTTAAGTTCCCATAAAGATGGCAACGTGACGTTGCCGAAATATCGGAAAGTATATTTTAAAGTTGATTTAATTTATATTTCTAGTGTACGCTGTCAATTCCTTAAGTATTTAGTTATCCTGTTTAACCAGCGTATAAGCCTTTCTACAAGAATAACTAATTATAGTAATTGGAAAAGAATATTGTTATTAAAGACAACACAAAATCAAAATACTAACAAGAATATTAGAAAGAATAAAAAAGAAATAGATCAAAAACTAAGAGAAACACAAGCAGGACTTAAAGCTAACAAGTTATATATAGATCAAATGTGGAGTTTGAGAGCAATGGAAGGTGAGGAGAAGAGACTGACTGTGAACAAAGTGAACAAAGGTATGTAGGGAATTGAGAAAACTTGATGTTAATAATGCTGGGGATCTTTGAGGGAATGTGCCAAGTTAAAAAAAAAAAAAAAAATCAAAAACATAAATTACAAATCATACACAATGGAGAACTATCAGAAAAGCTTGAAATTAAAAGAAGAGTTAGACAATTTAACAGAACAGCTACATGACCTGGATATTGCAGATGATACATGTTTACTAGACACACACAACAACATATGAAGGGAAAAAAAAAAAAAATAAAAAAAATAAATAAAACTTAATGAAAAAACCTTGACTGTTGGATTAAGAATAAAATGAAAACAAAAAGAAAGTACTAGATAGTCAAATTTTAGAATGGAGAACTTTAATTATCTAGGATCAATAATAAATAAACAGTGAAGAGCAGAGGAAGATATAAAATCTAAGATACACAGAGCACAGAGAATTTTTAACACATTAGGGAAAATATGGTGATCAAAGGAAATAAGTTTTAAAAAAAATAATATCCACTGATAATATCCACTGAGCTACACAGGGAGCCTGTGTAGCTCAGTGGATGTGGCGTTTGCACACCATCGCGCTAGGCCGCACGAAGGAAGTCTTGGTTTCGAGTCTAGTCGGCGACTAGAGGAAATTTTTCTAAGCCTTTTTTCGACCGGTTCCCGAGTTAGTCGATCTCTGGCACGGGCAAGCAGGTTTTTCCTCCCGGAAACTCGGGTTTTTCGTCCTGTAAATTCAAGAAAATCGACCGTAGAACCCACATTATTTCAGGCATTAAATATATTGTGTTAGGGTTAGAGACCACGAGATGGCGGCACATTTGAGCCGCCTCTCTTCACTGCGTACCGCTTAATTAGTGATAGCCTTGGGCCATCTGTCTCTGATTGGGTACCAGTGGAGATTGAACTGCCCACTCAGTCTCCAAAAGTTAGATAGGGCTAAATGGCCTCGCCTACTCCCGTATATACGGGAATAAAAAGGCGTTAGCTGATTTTTTTTTTTTTTTTTTTAAAAAATAATATTGTTTAATACAAATATTAAATTAGTTCTACTCTATGCATCAGAAACATGGACAACAAAAAACGCAATTAGGAAAAAACTGCAAAACTTTGTAACTAAATGTTTAAGAAGAATTTCATAAATAAAATAGCCAGAAAAGATATTCAATAAAGAATTATGGCAAAAAAACTAAACAAAAATCAATAATATATGACATCAATCACAGGAAACAAAGATAGAAAGGGCATGTACTAAGAAAACCTGAAAAAGACAGTCAAACAACCATAAGAGTGGAATCTGCAAGGAAAGAGGAAGAGAGGCAGCAAAAAAATGAGCTGGTGGAGAGGAGAAGAAAAGCTCAGAAAAATTGGAAAGAACTGGACACAGATGAAGAGAAAAGCACAAAACAGTCAGATAGAGATACTAGTCGAGGTTATCTCTATGCTCCCAGTGGAGTGAAGAGGAATAAGCAAAATAAGTAATTTATTCTACTCTGTACTGTTCTTAATACATTAAGCTTTAGGCTTAAATATAAAAGCTATCTGGAGTTATAGTTAAAGAAACTAAAGCTATGAGGTTAGCATATTTACTGCAAGTGCTCTTCTGGCTGACTTGTCTGTTTTGCTGAATGAAAAACCAAAGTTTCCAAGAGGAAAATTTCTGTCACTTCCAAATGAGGCTGGTTAACTTGAAGTTGAGATGTTGTAAAGCTCTTATAAACATTTTTCCCATCTTAGATGGAATTTAAACTAGGTCTTTACAGCTGAAAGATATCACTGATACCAAATGAGCTAAACCGGCTCTGCTTAATATAAGGCTTAATACAGTAGGGAAAATTAGGGAAGTTCTACATCATACAGTACAAAATATCTAAATGTTCATTTTTTTGTCTAAAAAGGTGGAAAAATGAACATTTTTATCCAGCATCTGGTTCAACACTTTTCTCAAGCTAAGTAGCATTTATATCAAGTGAAAGTGATATGGCATTGAGTTAATAAAGTTGTGGAAGTGAATAACATTTCACCATATATTTTTAGAGAGAGTCTTTGGCAGGGGAGGCTCGTGCATAGGCACTGCAGAATCCCCAATTTTTCTTGATATATAAATATATTTATTAATTTATTTATATTTGCTTGTAATATTTAATTTTATCATCAACAATCCTATATAATTCTCTTATTTTGTATAAAAAAAATAGAAATCCATCTTGTAGCACTTAGGAGGGTGAAGGACGCTAGCAGCACTGTGTTTACCACAGTGATACATTGCTACACGCGCAAGCATATGAATGTCATAGTGAGATGAGGCGTAATGTGCCGATGTCCATCGTGCAGTTCCACTGTTGTTTATATGCAGGTTGTGCCAGTAATAGAGTATTTGCAGTGCTTATCATGTTTACTCCATCTCTTTAAATATTTGGACATTACAATTAAAGACATAACATTTGTTATAGTTTTTATTTTAGAACATTATTGGGGTTATGGATTTTATTTTTAAGTAATTTTGAATTATACCAAACTGTATAATTTTATCGATAACAATATTTTTTCATGTTTAAAATTTTTACCATAATTTTGATATTTTATCCAAACACGTATACACTGTACTTACAGTGCGTATGTATATTTCGAAAGTTGCAGCATCCCCATGATTTCAAGTCACGAGCCACCACTGATCTTTGGACTCCCTGGAGGTGTCAAATAATAATAATAATAACGTGAAAAAAAGTTACCTAAGCGAGCCTTGCGGTGGAAAGGATTACAAAGAGAAGGAAAAATGATGACAATGCACAAAGATAATTCTAGAGCTGTAATTAGGATGTTGGAGAGGCTAGTCTGGAGTAGAATACAGAAATGGATTCAAGACCACAGCTTGATATGGTGGTACTTCCTTGAGTTTGTGAAGGGGTAAGTCTTATTTCAGCAATCTACTTACACTTTATGATAGGCCAATGCATGAGTTGGATTGAACAAGACTTGATATTCCCAGACTTCGTAAATGATTTTATAGACTGACAATGACAAGTTATGTACAAGTTGGGGAAGATGGAGATGACTGTTGTTGTTGTTTGGCAACACAACAAAGTTTGAGACCAACGTAGTCTGTAAATTGAACTCCATTCTTCTGGCTAGTTTAGCTATTTCTGGGAGGAAAATCCCTGCCATCTCTGTATGAGACTGGCTAACTCATCTTTAGCTGAAAAGCCGTTATAAAAGTTCTCTGCATTCAAACAGCAGTCTTACAAGAAAAGGACATCGTCCATACCAACTAAGCTACAGAGGCTTGATGGAGATGAATAACAAATTGTTTAGATGGATTGAAGAGCAACTTTCTAAATGATACCAGCAGGATGTGCATGCTGAGGTAATGTCACAAAAAAATTCTAATCAGTAGTATGCCATGGAAGGATTCTCTTCTTGAGCCCCTATTATTTCACTTAATTGTAAATACTTTCTTATGGACTGACAGGGGATCTTCAGTTATTTGCTGATGGTTTAAACTAGTCTATTTTAATCTTCCTGAGGGGAGTTAACATCGGCATCACTCCAATCTCTCTAGTTTTGCATAATCAGCAAGCTACAGCCTTATACCTTTGCACTTTGTTGTGCAGAGGTATAAGACTATGTACTATGTTGATGCAATTATACTTTAGGAACGAGATGAAATATTGAAGTGATGGTAAATAATGGCCAAAAGTTCACAGGGCATGCTATGTTGCAAAGACTACACAGCACATTGCTACTATAATAAGGAATAAACAAGTAGGGATAAGGCAATAATTCTGCTAATGTATAAAGCATTGTAGATTACATAGACAATTGTACTCAAATCAATCATCTAGTTTCTATTGAGATGTGGAAGTTCAGAGATTAGTATAACTAAAGCAATATCAGTATTCTGAAGAGGTGGAGTAAATGAGAAATTGCAGAGTTTAGTGGATAGGCAGACAAGAAATGATATGATAGAGGTGTTTAAGTTAAGTGAGATGTTTTTATTAGATTAATACAAAGAATTATACATACAATGGAGGGGGGGTGAAATAAGACATTTACATGAAGAGCATTGGGTTGGTGGAATGCATTGTGAGGATGTGCTGTGAAAGGAGAATGAAGGGGTTCAAGGTTAAACATGATAATATTTTAAGATGCCTTTTCCATTTCAACTAGATTCAACTTACCTGTTTTCCAGCTAGATGTGGAGAACTGTTAGAAGCCATGTTCATTAACTGAAAAAAATAAATAAATAAATATGTATTTATTATTTACTATGATAAACAGTTTAAAGCATTAAGGACCACATCATAAAAACTTGTTCATTCAGAATATATGAATATTTTTATTTTATAATGGATAAACTAAAGTATACAAAAAATTAGCGCATTTGAAATGAAATGCTTAAGAAAAATAAATAAAATCACTGTTTGGAACACAAAACAAATGAGCAAGTCAAACATGAATTAAACTATAGAGAAGATATCATAGCTATAATTCTTAAAAGGCAATTAAAATGGCTTCAAGAATTCCAGAGAATCCTCTCAGAGATTATCAAATCTAGTCATGAATGGAATCATTGGAGGAAGATGATCAAGAGGCAAACCAAAAAAAACTTGGCTACAGTCTTTGAAGGAAAGGTCACAATTATTGAGCTTCTGAGAGATGGCTGAAATGGCCAGAGATAGAGACAGATGGCAAAGATTTCCTATGGGATTCAACCAGTCATCTCACTGATGAGATAGGAAAAAACTAAAGCATAGTAAATGGTTCACTGCCATTCAATTTTTTTTTGCTAGTGGCCAATAATTCATGCAACAAGACATTTAACATGTTCTCAGTATCTTGATATTTAGTACTATAGGCATCACTTTATACATCATATATATGACTGTGTGATTCTGTTAAAATGTTGTAATAAAATTAAGTCAAGTTCTTATGTGTATATTGTATAAAAATTCCAATTTCATCTGATCAAAATATTCAGTTGAGAAAATAATTTTTCTGTGTGAAAACTCAGTTTTTCCTACTACTACTAACCCTAATTTCTTGAGTGGAAGGCAAGGATGTTTGATAGACAAGGACAATCTTCAGTGAGATCCGTAAACACCAGTTTGATGTATTTGATCCAAACATATACTTTCTATTCAGTACAAATCACAATGCTTGGCTAAGCAGAGCGAAAAACATTGTCCTTGTTACAAATCAAGGAATTAGCAAGTGTAATCAGTATGAATGAATAACTATAACATGTACTGAATAAGTCAGATTTTTGCGAAGGATATGGTTGAAATATTCAATGAGCAATTTATAAAGGTATTTCATCCTTGTCAGTGCGAGATCATAAGAAGCTGAAATGTAAAGGAAATAGGAAAGGATGGAATTCTGGTGAGAAAACAAGAGGCATATGATGAATTATAGTAAATGATGTCAATAAGGCAAAAGGACTTAACTTATTGCCACGTCTTAAGGGAATGTTCTAGGGATTTAATGATAGGCAGCCTTGGAATACCTGTTTACAAGGGCCTGGCAACAACACAAGTCCCAGGTGTGGAAAGAAGTTAAAACCATTCACTTCACAGGTGGTGATAACACTGAAACCACATTATAGGCATCTCTGTGTATGTTGAGTTGTGGTTAATGTGCTGGAAAAGTTGGTGAGAACTAAGATACAGAAGTAGGTTGATAATAGCATTCTCCATTATGGTCAGCATAGGGATTCATGTTTCACCAATTTAGTTATGTGTTGCAACAAGGTGTAAAGAATGCATTGGACATGGGAGATGAATATACAGTGGAATATTAAGACATTGGAAAAGCTTTGACAGACTGCCATGACAAGTTGGTAACTAAATGGGAAGGGATGGGATTATATGCTAGATAGGGAGGTGAAAAAACTCCAGCATGAAATTATATTATTATTATGATGATTCAGACCTCCGTGGAGTCAAATGACTCATCATGGGAGGTTCTTCCTAGAAAACACAAAGTCTAACATACCACTCCTTGAACTCAATGACTGTTCGTGCACTCACCACTCTATCAAGCAATGCATTCCACGGTTCAACCACCCTCCATGCAAAGAAACTACTCCTCACCCTCTTGCTCACAGCTTCCTTTCGTAACTTCCGGGGATGGCCTCTTGTCCTCGATAGGCCTATCTGTGTGTCAGTTGTTGTAGTTTAAGTGTTGGAGAGGCTGGTGAGGAGGATCCAGAATTGGATTGACAACAATGATATTAACTTTGATGGACAGTATGGATTTGCTAAAGGAAGCTCATGTTTTAGTAATCTACTTACAATAAGGTGACAGCTGAAATGGACAAGGGAGATCGATACAGAGTAGTATACTTAGATTTTGCAAAGGCTTTTGATAGATTACCACATTACTTGATAGTCAAACTAGAGCAGATGAGGTTGGATATTAGACTAGTGCATTGGATCAGAGATTGGCTATGTGATAGGTATCAGCAAGCTGTGTATGGAGGAGCAATATCCTGGAGGAGGAAAGTCACTAGTGATGTGCCTCAGGGGTCTGTTTTAGGACCAATGCTGTTTAACCTGTATGGTAATGATATTGGGGAAGATTTGATTGAGGATATCCAGTTGTTTGCAGATGATTCAAAGTTGAGACAAACTATAAGGAGTAGAGTAGATGTTGTGGTCTTACAAAAAGACTTGAATAGATTGAGTGAATGGGCACAGGAGTGGGAATACCAGTTCACTGTTGCAAATTGTAAGGTTTTAAAACTTGGGAAACAAAGATGGGTTATAAAATTTACACTTGGTGGGAATATATTGTTGGAGGTAGGGAAATAAGAGATCTTGAGGTGATGGTGGATAAGGAAAAATTTAGAGGACACATTGCCAAAATTGTGAAGACAACACAATGAATTCTGGGAATGATGCGGAGTACATTGACTTGTAGAAGTAAGGAAATTCTTGTTCCATTGTATAAGGCTCTGTTAGGCCACACATGGACTACTGTGCATAGATTTGGTCACCTTGTTTTCAGAAGGACAAAGATGTTGGAAAGGGTCCAGAGGTAGTTTCTGATCTCCTGAAATACTGAATATGAGGATAGGTTGAGAAGATGCAATTTACAGAGTATAGTGGATAGGAGGAAGAGGGGTAATATGATAGAGATGTAGAAGTTGGTAAGGGGTTGTTATAGGATCAATGTTGAAGATGTTTTTCATAAAATAATGGGAGATCAGGGGGAGAACAAGAGGTCAACCCAGGAAGCTGTGTAAGTAGGATGTGAGAAGCAGGTTTTATGCATGCAGAGTTGTGAATGATTGAAATGGCTTGTCTTGTGGTATGACGAGCTGTGTGTATGCAAAGGGACCTCCTAGATGAGTCAGACTAAATGGAGTCTGAGGGTAATAATAATAATAATTAGCAAATGGAATAAGTGACTTGCTCAGACAAGTCACAGAAAATTGTGTATAGGGTGTGGTATCCCAAAAGAGGGAACTCACTGGTGGTGTGCTGCAGGGAACTGTTTTGAGGCTACTGTTAACTTATATAATAATAATATTGGGCCAAGTTTAACTGGAGATAAGCAACTGTTCACAGATGATGATGATGCAAAAGTGAGGAAAACAATGAGGAGTCAAGCATACATTGCGGCCTTACAGAAGAATTTAACTACCAGTTGGTTCAATGTTGCAAAGGATAATGTTCTGAAATTTTGTAGGCAAGGAATTGAATACAAAATACACGCCTGGAGAAATTATGAAGGAGGTAGAGGAGATAAGAGATCTGAAAGTGGTAATGGATAGAACCTTGAAATTTAGGAGTCACTTTGCATAAGCTGTGAATGTCATTGCATTGGATTATGGCAATGATGCAGAGGACACTGACATGTAGAAATAAGTAAGTTATGGTTCATTGTATAAGGCCTTGATTAAGCCTAATATGGATTGTGTGCAGATTTCATCATCTGGTTTTCATGAGGATATATTAGAAAGTACTGAATAAGGTAGGATCTAGTCTTCAGAATGTGGGATACAAAGACAGATTGAGGGAATGCAATTTGCAGAGCCTCATGAATAGAAGGAGAGGGGATATGATTGAGACCCATAAATTGGTGAGAAGTTGTTACTAGCTTAAGGGGGAAGAAATTTTTCATAGAACAGAAGATAGAACAAGTGAGCAAAGGAGTAGTAGCAAATTCTTTGTATCAAGTGGTTGGTGAATACAATGCCATGCATTGCCTGAGAGTGTGGTGAATATGAGGATAGAATGAGTTTAAAGCGCAGTTTGATGTGCTTTTGTACATGAGTGGCGGGGGGAGGGGGTGAGAGAGAGAGACTGTTACCACCCGCAACAAGTCTCGACTCCATAGAGATCTAGTGTTAATAATGGACATCTAATAATAATGAGTAGTTTCACACACAAAAAAATTGCTTCAAGAAACACTCAATAGCAAAGTTTACAAAATTGAGCTTGGCTGATTGTTTGGAATTATGGCCAAGGCTTGAGAGCACAGTGCCTCCGCAGCATAACTAGAAGAACAGTGAAACATTGTGCCTTTTGATTGGAAAAGATCTGGGTTCAATTCTCATCATGACAAGAGGAATCCTTATATGGGCTTTTTCTATTGAAGGTAAGTTAGCCAATCTCATATGGAGGTTGCAGGGTTTTTTTCTCCCAGAAACTCGGGTTTTTCATCCTGCATACTGACAACACACAATTTACAGATAAAAAAAAATACTGTTGTTGATAATGATAAGCAGTAGATGGCGTTAATGGTATTAGTGTCGTAGTAGGAGAATTAAGTAGTAATGTAGTGAATAGTGGAGTAGTGAGAGGGTGAGATTGATTTAGTGAAGTAGAGTCAAGTGCCTTCCCACGATGAGTCCTTGGACTCCCTGGAGGTGTCACATAACAATCATAATAATAATGTGTGTAAATTGCAGCTGATATATTTGTTTTTTGGGATGAAAAACACAAGTGGAAAAACTTTTCACCTCTGTATATCAGCTAACTCACATAAAACTTACCTGTCACTAACTTTGTGGGGACTATGGCTTGATGATAGGAGGAATATAATATATCCCAGAGCAAAGTGAAGACTTGGGAGAACAATAACAGATATTGGGCTAAATACTGGAAGTGAACCAGGAGGAATATAATATATCCCAGAGCAAAGTGAAGACTTGGGAGAACAATAACAGATATTGGGCTAAATACTGGAAGTGAACCATTTTTTCTATAAACAAATACCAGGAATATCTAAGAATGAGAGGAATTAATCTGTTGCATTGATAAACTCAGCATGAAGATCATTAGTGTCAGTGAAACCTGGAAAACCAGAGAGAAGATTAGAAAGATATCATTTTAAGGTTTAACAGAACAAATATTGCACATATAAATAATTAGACAACACATTTAATCACTTCTATATTTCATCTTAGTCACTGCGAGATCTTCAGGAAAGCAATATTACAACTGCAAAAACACACCCAAGTTGCACAAAATAATAAGTGGAAAAGATTAGACTGAAAGACTAACGTCCTATGAGGGGCACCTGCTGGGGTGCTGTTGTATAGATAGCCTTAGTTGTGTTGGAGGGAGGCTTAAAAATTAAAGTGTCCCAAATCCTGGGATCTGCTTTGGATGGAAAGACTTATTCTAATCTCGTTGAAAGCACGAAAAACTTCGGAAGTTAGCTTGCCTCATACGGGGAGATAAGAGGTTTTTTCCCGCTAAAAATAGTCAAACTAGCAAGATATGCGATTAGCAGTCATTATTACTGGCCACAACACTATAGTTGGATCGGTAAAGATTTCAATTAACCGCATTCAGCTAGTGTTACATTTTACGTACCGGTTTTTTGTAAAAACGTGGATGTTACTTAGAGTCACACAAGTTTTATTCTTTATAATTTTTATTCAAGATTTGTTCTTTCTGTCACAAACAGATAGAGAGAACAAATCTATTTTCAAATTTTGCGCCTGCGATATAGCTAACATCCACTCACAATAAGATCAACAAGTTCTTAAGATTGAAATTATATTACTAATATTCTGCGCTGAATCGTAATTTTCACGTGAAACTCGTTCAAACAAGAAATAACTTTTTTTCTATATTTTTAATATAGAAAAAAAAATAATAATAAAAAAGAAAACCGAAAAGATAGGTATGAAAATTCTACATACCTTTTAAAAGTACATCATGCACACCAAGATAGCATCGAAAACCACGTAGTAATAAGATGATGAAATATATGCATGCGCTGGTGAACTCGGAATACATTATTATTATTATTATTATTATTATTACATGACACCTCCAGGGAGTCCAAAGACTCATCGACAACTGTGACGTCGTTTTCGGAATACAGAGTAAGACAACAGGGCTCACACGAAGTTCACGTCGTAGGAGTTCTGCACTCGAATTCAGGCACACTGTCTCTACTAACAAATACAATAATACGGAATGACTTCGAAGGATAACCTTAGTGAGGGCTGAGCAGAGTCGCCCCTAGGAATTTTGTTACCCTTTAGCATATTTTGCAGCCCTTTCCCCCTTATTTTTCGTATAGTTTATGCCAATTTTACCATCCCCAAAAAAACTTGCAGCCCCGTGTTTTGCACCATCGGTAGAGTCGGCCTTGTGCTAATAGTATCGAGGTGACCAAATCAGAAATTATAGTAGAGTTACTGAGTGATCACTTTTCCAAAAGTCTATCACCCAAGTGAGGATATCTCTGTACCTGTAGCAATAACTAATGTGAGAATTGAAGTTAATGAATCAGAAGTACTTAGTACATTGCAGAATTTAAATGTTAACACTGCTGTATGTTTATCAGCTCGGGTGTTACGTGAATATGCAAAGGAATTGTCAATGCCTCTTACTTGGTTATTTAAGTTAAGTTTGAACTCTGGTATGGTCACTAGGGAGGGGAAGGAAGGCAAAATAGTTCCTTTGCATAAAGTTGGCTCTAAGACTGCTGTAGTAAATTACAGAACAATCACCATCTCGGGAGTGGTAGTAAAAGTATTGGAAAAATTGGTTCAGGAGAGAATTCAAGAATGGGTGGATCCGAATATGATAATCCATAGGAGCAAACATGGTTTTGTTAAAGGTCGGTAATGCCTTAGCAATTTATTAACTTTTTTTATAATAGAGTAACATCTGAGTTAGACAAGGGAAATGGCTACACAGTGATACTTCTGGATTTTGCTAAGGCTTTTGACAGGATACCCCCATGGAATACTGTTTCACACATTAGAGCAGATGGGGATGGATACTAAACTGGTGATATGGATAAGAGAATGGCTCATGGAGAGATACCAGAAAGTAGTGTATGGAGGAGCAGAGTCCAGGATGAAGCAGTTGACCAGTGGTGTGCCTCAGGGCCCTATGCTTGGACTGCTATTGGTTAATTTGTACATAAATGATATAGGAAATTACTTGAAGGGAGATATTCAATTGTTTGCTGATTATGCAAAGTTGGGTAGTGCAATAAGAAATCAAGCTGATGTTGAGAGTTTGCAGGATGATTTAAATAAGCTGGCAAAATAAGCAAAAGGTTATGGATGTCAGTTCAATGTCAAAAAGTGTAAAGTCATGCATTTGGGGGTTAAAAGATTACCAGCTGTGTAAAACATTGATGGAACGGTACTCCAAGAGATTGATGAGGCTAGGGACTTGATTAATGGCAATGATGCAGAGAATTCTGTCATGTAGAAATAGAGAGGTTATGATTCCATTTTATAAGGCCTTGATCAGGCATCATATGGATTATTTTACACAGATTTGGTCGCCAGGTTTTCATGGTGACGAGGATATGTTGGAAAGCGTACAGAGAAGATTCACAAAGGCAGTCAGTGGTCTTTGGAAAGTGGAGTCTGATGAGAGATTGAGAATATGTAAGTTGCAGAGCCTCGGAAATAGGAGGAAGAGGGGGGGAAGGATATGATTGAGACATATAAGCTGGTCAGGGGTTGTATCAGATAGACATGGAAGAGATTTTTCATAGAATGGGAGAGGGATAGAACAAGAGGCCATTGCTGGAAACTGTATGAGGAGGGTGTGAGCAAAGGAGTGAGAAGCAGGTTCTTTGCATGGAGGTTGTTTGGTGAGTGGAATGCATTGTCTGAGTGTGTTGTGTATGTGGACACATTGAATCAGTTTAAGACGCGGTTGGATAAGCATTGTATGCAATAGCGAGTACCTCCCAGGTTGAGTCTGTGACTCCATGGAGTTCAAATATTGATAATAATAATAATAATAATAATTTATCTGGGTTTTTGTTGTTGTTGTTGACGTAATATTAAAGGTATTATGTCAACAAAATATAAAGATTGGCTTATACCTCCCCTCAACAAGATCTCTAATGTCCTGAAACTTCAAAAACTTCTCCATCAACCTATCAAAGTATCTAGTGTCTAAAAAATCAAGTATACCGTTTGCCTACACTACATGGGAAAGACTGGCAGGTCGAATGTCAGTCTGCAGACATCAAGAAAGTAGAGAACGAAAAGAAACATAGACAAAGACCGGCACATACATACATACAATTGAAACAAAATGTCAGGTATTATTGTAACAAATCAAAATGTTCTATATAGATTGCAGATTTTTGTGAAGAGCATTTAAGTAATCAGCCGAAATGATCAAGCATCCTCAAAGTGCAACAATAAATAAGGGATAATTTTGCGTCAGGCTTGGCCTCTCTCATTCATCATGACATGTACATAGTTATCAGCAATTTGAAGAGATGATGAACCAGAAAAAAAATTTATAGCAAACGCTCCTTTCCATTTGTTATTCTGCTTTCAGATATTCCATTATGTATGATAGCTGTTATAAAAATTTTTTTCGTTTATTTGCTTATTTCGCCTAATGATGTGAAACAATATTTTCATGAAACTATATGTTGAGTTTCGGCTATCAGCCAATGCCTTTTATTTCGTCGACTACTGTGCCCAGATTTGGTCACCTCGGTTCCTTCTTGATGGGGAGGAGGTTGAGAGGATCCAGAGGCGAGTGACTAAGATGATAGCAGGTCTATGGAATGCACCATATGAGAACAGGTTGAAGATTTGTGGGTTGCAGAAACTAGTTGATAGGCGAAAAAGGGGAGATATGATTGAGACATTCAAATTGCTAAAAGGATTCTATAGGATTAATTCAGATGATATTTTTGAGATCACGACTGGTGGTGGGAGAACTAGGGGACACCCATGGAAGCTGGGCAAGAGCGTGGTTAGCAGGGGTGTTAGAGCTGGGTTCTTTACTTTTAGAGTGGTAAATGAGTGGAATAAGCTGCCAGAGTCTGTTGTGGGTGCTATGACAGTGAGCGAGTTCAAGGCAAGGTATGATAGATACTGTGATAATGTTGAACAGCTGTGTGAACATGATGTTTAGGGCCTCCCTCGATGAGTCTAAAGACTCCTGGAGTAGCCCGTGGTAATAATAATAATAATAATAATAATTTGCTTATAGAGAGTAGGCATGGACATTTTAGTCTTGACTTTTGGAGACTCAGCAGACAGTCAATAAATTATTCTATCCCATCTGTTAATTTCATGTAGATGAATACTACCTGAAAAACATTTCTGAAATGTGGTCACTCCGATGAAGCCTGTGCAGTGATATACAAAATATTTGTGATTGGCTGACAGTACAGACTTCCTTCCCTACAATTTCACAAAGTTAGAACTAAACGGATTCACTTACTCCTTTTATGGAATTAAAGATTAGTGGAAGACGTTATATGTGCAAGTGTAGCATAAAGCACTGCAAAAATGGCATGTGTTTCCTTAGTTACTAAAGAAACAAATAATACTGCCAGAAAAAAATATCGTTGTGCCCTTCATTTTAATATCTGATTAGAAGTTTTATAAAGATTTTTTCCTGAGTCAATCTCTCGTTGGCATTGGGAAATAGGATTATTTTTCTCACAGCAGCGCCTTTTTAATACAGCAACAAAAGAAATGCGACCTCAGAAATATCTAAAAATGGCTACAGCTGCTTGCTGCAGCCATTTCTAGATATTATTTGAAAGATATTGCTTGCTGTACTTCTTCTCCGGATGCCAATAAAATTATTGATACCTTGAACCAGATATCTGTGATTGGTTAAGAGGTGAGTTGACTTTCCTAGTTTTCAAAAAGTTAGTTTATCATTATATCATTATTTGACACCTCCAGAAGTACAAGGACTCATCGAGAGAGGGCATTTACTCCTTCGCCGACATTCAATCACTAACTAACTGCAACTACACCAAAGCCACCAACTGCCGACCACCACTGGTATTTCCACAGTCAATCACAAACATCCATGCCGATGGCGGGATTCGAACTCGCAGCCTTTTGACCTGAGAGCGGATACGCTATCCACTCAGCCAACCTGGGCGGACAACTATACTGTATGGTTGGGGCTAAACGTCCTCACTTACTTTCTTTTAAGAATGAAAGGCATTATCCTAGCTATATATTATTTTATATATAGTGTTAAGGTTAGAGACGAGGTGGCAGAGTTATCTCCATAATGTCTTTTATGGATGCTTATGAAATCCTTGGGGCCATGTATCAATATCAGCTAAGGATGTAGACGGTTGCCATTTAATCTTCAAAAAGTTAAATATATATATATATATATATTTAATAAGGTGAAATACATTGGGTTTATTTGGTTGTAATAATATAAAAATAAAAGGAAAAAAGACTAGATACTTGTGGTTTCTTCTGGGTTAAGATAAAAATACAATAAAAAGTTAATAACATAAACCATAACATTACCATTACAATAAGAGTTGAAAACGGCAACCACTATTGTTCAGTGCCGTGTGCAAGATAGTTGGCTGAACACTTACTGACTCGAGAAAAGATCTAATGACCAATTTTCAAATATCACACAGAAACATTCCTCGGTTGCTACTGAGTGTGCCATATGAACAGATGACCATAGTAGATTATTTTATGTTGATAGAACTGAAGTTTTTCTCTCTGTAAGGCATGGAGCTCTTATTCCATTCAATGTTTTAATGAGTGTTGGAGAAGTGAAAAACCAAAACCAAACCGTCTTCTCTTTGTTATTAACGTCTCCAATATGATCATTCTGCCTAATTTCTAAATTTCTAGACGTTTGCCCTATGTAAGGCTATAAGAACATCAGTGTTATAAATATCAGGATGTTTACAGAGAGGACTGTGGTCTTTAGGCAAAAATGATAAATTTCGTATAGTGTAGAGCTGCTTGAATGCCACTCTTGTCATGAAATTCCTGAAGACTAGTGAAACTGAAAGCGACTACCAATATAAAGAATGGAAACAGAAGTAAAAAAAATCAGCTAACGACTTTTTATTCCCGTATACGGGAGTAGGCGAGGCCATTTAGCCCTATCTAACTTTTGGAGACTGAGTGGGCAGTTCAATCTCCACTGGTACCCAATCAGAGATAGATGGCCCAAGGCTATCACTAATTAAGCGGTGGACGAAAAACACGAGTTCCCGGGAGGAAAAACCCTCTTGCCCGTGCCAGAGATCGACTAACTCGGGAACTGGTAGAAAAAAGGCTTAGAAAAATTTCCTCTAGTCTCCGACTAGACTCGAAACCAAGTCTTCCTTCGTACGGCCAAGCGCCATCGTGTGCAAACGCCACATCCATTGGGCTACACAGCCTCTGGAAACAGAAGTTCTGTATAGATATAATTAACGGCTATTTTAGCCTGTTTTTGTTTAGGAGTATCCCTTATATTTAATACATTGGCTAACATAACTCAAAATGGGTATATATATATATATATATATATATATATATATATATATATATATATATATATATATATATATATATATATATATATATATATATAGTTTTATGAAAAAAATTGAATGACTAGAACCGAGATTTAATTAAAAAGGTTTTAATATAAACACACTACTAGTTTCGGCCTGTAACAGCCTTCTTCAGGTGACGTTATAAAAGAAAAAACACTAAACATTGAGGGTTAAAAGACTATGAACAACATAGACAGTCTTTTTACATAATTAGCATTAAAACGTTGTAGTTGTATTTGAAAGAGCCTCTGTAGCTCAGTGGATGTGGCGTTTGCACACCACCGCGCTAGGCAGCACGAAGGAAGTCTTGGTTTCGAGTCTAGTCGGCGACTAGAGGAAATTTTTCTAAGCCCTTTTTCGACCGGTTCCCGAGTTAGTCGATCTCTGGCACAGGCAAGCAGGTTTTTCCTCCCGGAAACTCGGGTTTTTCGTCCTGTAAACTCAAGAAAATCGACCGTAGAACCCACACTATTTCAGACATTAAATATATTGTGTTAGGGTTAGAGACCACGAGATGGCGGCACATTTGAGCCGTCTCTCTTCACTGCGTACCGCTTAATTAGTGATAGCCTTGGGCCATCTGTCTCTGATTGGGTACCAGTGGAGATTGAACTGCCCACTCAGTCTCCAAAAGTTAGATAGGGCTAAATGGCCTCGCCTACTCCCGTATATACGGGAATAAAAAGGCGTTAGCTGATTTTTTTTTTTTTTAGTTGTATTTGAAGCTGTTCTTTCATTTGTTGCATTGTTTGGAGAGTGCGTGCTTGCTGCATCACGTGAACGCCAGTACATGATTACAGCTGAATGACTATCCGGGAGGTTGTAGCTTAAGTTGTTATTTAGATGAACAGGATTGAAGATGATTTCTCTCGATTCCACAATTTTTCTCTCTATTTCGTCACTGCCACGGAAGATGTTAGTAGATTTTTCCCAGCAGACTTTGTGACTTTGGTTATCATCATTAGGATTAGCCGAGAAGAGGATATGACTTGATAATGCACTTGCTCGCTGTCTCTTGTAAGTAATGTCTCTCATGTGTTCTTCCATACGCATTTCGACAGATTTGTCTGTCTGCCCGAAATAAGGAATATCGCAGTCACACATGTGACTGCGATATTCCTTATTTCGCTCTGAAAAAGAAGTAGCGTTTTTGCGATAATATAAGTTCGTTTGCGTTGCGCAATATTTTTGCTGACCATTTCAGACAGGTTTCTTAAAATGTATCGATTTTTTCAAAAATATCGAAAATCATTATTTAGTAGGTGGCGCTGTTTCAATATTACCGCCAAATTTCATTTAAAGAGGAAAATACTGGTAAGTGTTTGGAGATATGATTCGAAGTTGTTAATTTTATTTGAGCTGTTATTGGTCTTTAGAGTATTTCTCAACCAGTTGATCGAAGTTGTGAATTGTAGATATTCAGATCATGAACCTAAATAATAAAAAAAGATAGTTGAAGCTCTAGATGCTGGCTTATTCTTCGATTGAACTGTGCATTAAATTAATTTGCACAACGATTATATTAATTGCCAATTTACAATTTTTATAACAAATGATTTTATAATTTTAACATTACTATTCTAGGTGTTGATGCAATTTCTAAACATACTTTTAATCTCGTACGAATAAATGGGGCTGGTTTGCCTGGACAGCATCTTTATCAAACGTGCTGTTTCCAAGGTCACTGTGAATTCCGATGATTTATATATATATATATATACACACACACACACACACACACACACACATATATATATATATATATATATATATATAAAAAAAATCAGTCCAGTTTTCATCCCACCTTTCCCATTTGATGTACAAATGGGAAAGAAGAGATTTGTTGATATTTTTCTTGATGCGTTGGAAGTTGTAGTTGGGGGATACTTAATGAGGAAGGTTCTTCCAGAGGATAGAAGAGAATGGAATAAATGAGGAAGAGGAGAAGCAGGTTTGGTATGTTTGCAGTTGTACTGGAACGGGATGTTGGATAGCTGCTGTTCTTGTATTAATTAACAGGCCCAGTGGGAATTGGACAAATGGTTGTTGTTAGTTCACTGGAGTGGTGACCATAAAAGTAGAATCTTATTTTTCATTTCAGTCATTCTGACCATAGTGACTTTGTAGGCATTGCCCACAAGGTATTTGTTATTTGTGGTTAGATTTTTACAAGGTAGTTCACCAATTCACCCCCCCCCCCAAAAAATTTTTATCCAGGCTCAGGACTGGTATATGGCTGGGACGTATTCATGACTGTAATCCATGTGTGTTGATGGGGCCGGTTTGCCTGTTCTGGGGGTGATGAAAATCCCAAGTTTCCAGGTGAAAAAACCCCCAATTTCTGTATGAGACTGGCTAACTCATCTTTAGTCGAAAGAGACCATGTCAGACAGAGCTATGGAAGCTCTTGTTTGTAGAAGACTTTGTGAAATTGTTGTCCCAGTTATCTAAGGGTAAAGAATCTTTTTTTTTTTTTTTTTTTACCATGGAAGTACCTGCAAAGAAAGACAGAGCTGAAATAGCAACTTGTCTGTGAAATAGTGGTTGAAGTGAGAAAGAATTTTTGGGTGTACCATGCCAAACATGTGAACAGTATTAAAGTATTTGGTAAGAATTTTCATCTGCATTTGGTAGAGCCTGTACTACTAATGGCTCATGCAAAAATTTAAGCAAGTTTGAGCGTGGTTAGTAGTTGGAAGGGATCAATCATTTGATGCTGTTGGCACACTGTTTCCTTGATGAGTCCGGACTCCCTAGAGGTGTCACATAATAATATATCAGCATCTAAAATTATATTCAGATATATAAAGGCAAGTGTAAAAATGCTAGTACAATGTAACAGTAGTTCATGCATTGTAAATAATGGCTGGTAGTACAGAGCATCTTTCTGCAATGAAGGCATGTAATAATAGTACTGTATCTTTTTGATCCCAGTTTTTACTGTAAAATTTTGGTTTTTTTTTATACCACAAATTTATTATTATTATTTATTGTTTTCATGACACCTCAAAGCAGTCTGAAGACTCATCGCAGGAGGACACCTATTGTACAACTCTTCATCTCCACCTCTACACCAAACCTCATCTAATCATCTACATCAGCAGCATCTACTGCCCATCACCACCATAGCTAGTATTTTTTGTCTGTAAATTGCGTGTGTTCTGAAGAGCCGATTTGTCTGTATGGGATGAAAAACCCGAGTTTCCTGGAGAAAAAACCCTGCTTCCTCTGTATGAGATTGGCTAACTCACCTTCGATTGAAAAAGTCTGTATAAAGATTCCTCCCGTCATGACGAGACTCGAACTTAGGCTTTTTCCAATTGAAGGGCGCAACATACCGTTGTTCTTCCAATTGCATTACGGAGCAATTATAAAAAATATTTTATAATTTTTTATTTATTTATTTTTTTTATTGTTGTTGCAGGCTTTTTATAATAGCAACTAGAACAGTTGATATTTTCATATTGCAGCAGATTGTCATTGAATTCTTAGTTGGATGAGGAAATGAAAATCCTTTAGAAATTCTTCAAAAACTGTTCAGTATGCATTATACTGATATTAGTAGTGTCAAAGGAATGGGGGGGGTAGCAAAATAAAAATGGCAGCGTATACTCTAAAATATGAGGCAGCCAAATGGACATCATAACTGATGAATATCAGAGGAGGGTAGATGAACAGATTCATCAAGACTGTCATGTGACTGCTAAAGAACCAATGTTCTAAGTATAGTGTTCAAGTGGTCATCAAAAGGCTAGAGTACTAGAAAAATTGTTGCAAATGGACATAGCTTTTACTTTTGAAGGTGAGGTTGAAAGATGAAGGATTTGCCCAATCTTATAGAGACCTATTGTAACCAGCCCTTCTCATTTTTGAAGGTTTTGTTATTGATAATAATAATAATACTTTCACAGTGAGCCAGAATCTGAGACTCATTTCCACAAATAGAAGAATAAAATCCATGATTAGGAAACAAAGGCTTCTTTTCTAATAATAAAATTTCTGAACTCGAAACTATACTACAGAATAATCTTAGTCCTGAACATTTTGATTTAATTTGTAGAAATTTTCTTTCCTCAGCCAGATGTTCTCACTTAGGCTATAAAGAGTTTAAATTATTAGAACAGCCACAAGGCTCTGTCCATGAATAATGCATAGTAAATTTAACTAACCGTCTTTTTACCAATGATGAATTAAGTATTGTCAAAAGGTCCAGATTTTGCTGTAATACCTAGTCGTTTGCCTCATTTAACTTTTATGGTATAGAGAAAAGCATTAGGAAATTACATACAGATGATGCTAACAAGCTAAGATTTGAGATTGCATGGATTTTGTATAAAGCTAAACCTCCTCCTCCAGATATTTCTCTGCCTGAATTACAAAGCTCTCAGATCTCTATACCAAAATAATAACATTGTAATAAAAAATGTCTGATAAAGAAAAATGCAATGGTGCTCATTGATACCAGTGACTATAATTGCAGACTTAATGTTTTACTATGAGATCTACTTATAGTGTTATTGACAGAGATCCTACACAAAGCCAGCCAAACAAATTGAATAAATTGTTAAATCAGGCATATTCCTTAGATGCGGATACATTGTGCTTGTCGCTGGCATATTTATGGCCTTCCTAAAGTACACATATCTGGCTATCCATTATGTCCAATAGTTGATTGCATAGAATCTCCTACTTATTATTTGGCAAAATATTTTCAAGACTTCTACGAAACTTTACTGGAAAAAACACTCTTATATCAAAAATAGTTTTAACTTAAAAGAAAAAAAACATCTTCATTTTCAAGAGTGAAATGATAGTATCAAGAAACTTCAGCTTTTACAATTAGATTTCCCTGATGACACTGTCAAATTATTATTATTATTATTATTTGTTGACACCTCCAAGGAGTCCTAAGACTCATCGAGGGAGGGCACCTGCTCTACAACTGTCTCCACCAACTGACCACAACTACACCAACGTCATCTACTGCCGACCAGCATCACTAGTATTTCCACAGACACTGGCAGGATCATGCCAATGGCGGGATTCGAACCTGCAGCCTTTTGGCTGGAGGGCGGATATGCTAACCACTCGGCCAGCCAGGCTGGCAAATTATTCCAGTTTACTATCACTGTCAGTTATTTTATTTGGCAAAATGAATTATTTCAGCAGATTGAGGGTACTGCAATGATTCCATATCATGTGCTTTGGCTGATTATTTTATGCAGCATTTAGAAGATCGGATATCTAACACCATTTCTCATCGACCTTGCATTTGGCTATGTTTTGTTGATGACATCTTTGCAATCTAGTCTCACTCTGAAACAGAGCTGCTTCAATTTCTGGATGAAATTAACTCCTTATATACTCACAACATGTTCACTATTGAATGTGAATCTGATAAGGCTTCCCATTTTTGGATACAGTAATACCCCGACTTACGCTACCCTGAATTACGTGAATCCGGAGTTACATGGTTTCTTATATGTATGTATTCCTGTCCTGCTTCACACCTCACCACTAGTCGCATCTTACCGGCGCCAGCCGCATTCACCAGTGTCGCACATGCTGTGAACAAGCACTGACGTGTTTTGCACGGTCTCCATTCATACACGATTTTTATAGTCTACAAACCTTGCAATTGTTTAATGTTATGTACTTGATAAAAATTTTACCACATAAAAAATAATAATGTTGTCCAAAAGAAGCAAGTCCGATTCTTCTACAGATAGCAAGAAAAGAAAAACATTCACTTTGGAAACAAAACTCAACATTATTAAGGATTTTGAAGGCAGAATGAAAATTTGTAAGCTAGCAAAAAAGTTCGATCTACAGGAATCCAAAGTAAGAACAATCATAAAATATGAAAAAAGAATTCTCGCTGCTGTGAAAAATGCCCAATCATTGAATTCAAGCATAATTTGTAAACATCATGGGATCATTGGTGAGATGGAAACGATGCTTAAATTATGGTGTGATAATCAAGTGAGAGTAAAAAATTGTCCAGTTAATCAAATGACAATATGTAGCCAAGCCAAGCTGATTTTTGAGAGGCTAAAAAGTAGATGCTGGAGAAGCAGCCAAAGAAGAAAATTTCGTGGCCAGTAATGGTTGGTTCAACCGATTTAAAAATAGCTGTAACTGGCACAGTATCATGGAGAGTGGAGAGGCGACAAACGCTGATAAAGAGGCTACATCTTCTTTTCCTGAGACACTTAAGGCTATCATCGAGGAAGGTAGCTATAGCAGTCAAACAATATTTTATGTGGACGAGACCAGCTTGTTCTGGAAAAAGATGCATAAGAGAACTTTCATCGCATGTGAAGAAAAAACGTTTCCTGGCTTTAAGGCTTTCAAAGACCTGTTGACAGTAATGCTTGGTGGAAATGCAGCTGTTGATTGCAAATTAAAACCTCTCTTAATTTATTGCTCTGAAAATCCAAGAGCTCTAAAAAAAAAAAAAAAAATCTAAAGCTAGCTTGCCAGTGATTTGGAAGTCAAATTCTAAAGCTTGGGTGACAGCTTCTATTTTTGAAGACTGGTTTGGTCACCACTTCATACCTGAAATTGAATGTTATTGCCAGTTTAAAAAAATTCCGTTTAAAGTTATGCTCATTATTGATTTTGGAGGACATAGATTCTAACGAGGAACGAATTGTAGCCACAAGGCAAGGAATAAAAAATCATTGCCTTGCTATGAAGAAATTTTGCGTGACAAGAAAAAGACATTATGCCATCAGACGAATCTATTAGATTTTATGAAACCATCAGCATTGAAATAACTTTCTTTTTTTTTTATGTACAAAAAACTACAATTATGATTATATTTCTTAAAAAATATAGGTGTTTTTGTAAACCTTTGGTCCCAATTAACTAATATTTTGTATGTTTGTATATATAAATTACATGCAAAATTATACTCCGAATTACATGAATTTGACTTACGCCCTTTTTGTTGGTCCCACCTACCACGTAACTTCGGGATTTTACTGTACTTTAATATATTGGTAATATATTATATTAATGGCAATATTGAATTTTCTCTTTACAGGAAGCTATTCTTTACAGGCAGATGTGGCCAAACATTTTCACATCATCTTCCTTCACAAAAAATAGATATTATCAAAAGCATTGTACACCATCCAAGGTGTACAATTTGTTATTCTGAGTCTCTTCTATTAGAAAAATTAAATAAAATAAAACTTACTCTATTACTTAATGGATACAGTGAAACCTTGGTACAGAAAATATTTGATGATTATCATCCTTCTTCCAGATTGCAATATGATGTTAAAAGGATCAGATACTCTACCTTAAAGAAACACCTGAACAAATAGCAAGGACTCTTTTCGTAGATATAACGTGTATACTACCTTTAATTTAGGAGTCGTCATCTTTCTTACCACCAATCAAAGAAACATTATCACCTGTCTTCTTGCCTGGTGTTTATCAAATACCCTGTTCTTGCCACTCTGTTACTTGGAACAGAGTGGCTGTTCTGCTACAATTATAATCCAAGAACATCAGGATTATATAAAAGTTTTGGAATCTGAAGGTTCAGGCCTTGCCTCTCATGCCATCGACACTAGACATAGAGTTCAATGGAATCATATGAAGATGCTGTGCTACAGTAGGTTCAGATTGGATCATCTATTTTTTGAATTGTGTGAAGTCCTATGCCTCTGTACTAATCTTAATCATACAGATTGTATACTATACCTATCTTTGAGTTTTGGGAGTGCAGTTGTTTATAATTTTTACTTAATTAATTATACACCTATACCCACATCTCTGAACTGTGATAGTAGTGTTTCCTCCTACTGTACAGCTGCGACCAAGACGTGATATTATATGCATACTGTATGACTTGTTCTTATATTCAGAATTTAAATATCATTATCAATTCTGCCTTCTCTCTGAATGTAACTATATAGGAGTAATAAATTCTAATTAGTTTTCTCTTACATGTGTAAAATAGTTATTTAAAACATTATACTATGTCTAACATGCATGTCTATTAAATGTGTAATAACACATTTCATTAATGTTTGATTGCATACTACTCACCATTATTGCCCATGAAATTTCAAAATTTGGTTGGACACTTATCCTGTATCATGCTCACGGTCACTCCAAATGATGAAGAATTTCAAAAGAAAGCAAACATCTTGTTTATTGGTGATTATTGGTTCAGTATCGAAAAAATGGTATCTAGAATCAAGGTAGATAAATATATATGACCGAATGTGGGTGTCTAGTATCTTAAAATGTCTGTATATAAAATTTAATTTATTTAACTATTTCTGGTTTTATTCAAAAACAGGCATTACTTTTCATACCTTTGTATATTGTGTATTTAAATATGAACAACTGGTACGAGCTGGGGTGAGGGAAATTAACAGCTCATATTTAGAATTGAAAGTTGAAAGAGAAATTATAATCTAGATATCATTGTGCTTGATGTTATCTGTATTATTTTGTTTAAATTAAGAGTATATGTACTTAATCAATCACCCAACTTTTTTCAGCAATGGAAAGTGGATCGTTAGCAGTTGCTGTATCTCCTGTGGTACAGCGAAGCATTCGCAAATCCCTTGGCTGCCACAGGAGATCATTAACTACTCCAGTGAGACATTTGTCCAGAGTTAGTGGGATTCATGAAACTCCAAAATCAGCACAGCTCTCCATTGTTCCAATTAATGATGATGAATCTGAGAGAAAGCAGAGGCAGCGGGAAAGAATGTTGGAACTCCAACGGAAAAATGTGAATAGTCCGGCAACACCAAGCAACAAGTAATGTGTACATTATTGGTTTAAAGAAATATTGCCATTCCAAATTACTTGGTGACAAAATTTAAATTTTATATGGAACATGATATTTAAGGAAAAAAAAACAATAAATAATGCTAAAATTGTTCCATTTAATGTAAAATTTTATGTAGGGTGATTCATCTTTCAGTTTCATTCTTTTTAATAATGTTTTTTTGTTATTTAAAATTATGGCCAAAGCAACTAAGGCAATCATTAGTGTATTATTTGTTTTAATTGCATGTATGTGGTTAGCTGTTTTGTGGGATGAGAAACTGAAATTATGGAAGTAAAAACCATTCTTACAACGTAGGAGCTGTTGAGCTGATTATTAAATTGTTAGCGTTTTAATCATTAGAAATGCTCAGATGACTCTGGCTGTAAATTTGTCATTTGAGTAGAAGTTATAATCAAATATATACAAGGCTACAGTAATCATGAATGGGATGGGGACTGGAACAGTTAGAATGGGTCAGTTGGCATTATGGCCAGTGCAACTAAAGCTGTATTTGTAGAAGGTTTTACTGCTGTTTTACAAAGTATATTATACTTGTGAAGAAAGTAAATTCCTGTTGCAATCCTTTACCTAAGCGTAAACAAGTTTTCATATGAAATATTTTCACTACTCCCTTCCTGGATCGATCTAGCTCCTACTGATGAGACCTCAGTAAAGGTGGAAACAAGTCTGGGTAGTGACCTTTCCCATAATGATTTTTTGCATTATGAAATACTGAGGTAGTTGATGTGAAGTCATATTTACTAGACTTGGAAGTATCTTCACTGTTATGAAGATACTTCATGCTGAAATTTATGCTTTGGTAAAGGATTAACAGAAGAGTATAATTTCTTGTCAAGTATATCTTGTGTAGGAGAGAATGAAGAAAAAAATGTGAATGAGAAAATAATAGTTGATAGTGTAGAAGGCGTGAGTGACTGTGAAAGTTTAGATGGTTTTGTTTGGGAGAGTGAATTTCGATTTAGAATGACTGACCTGCAGAGGGAGATAGAGAAGCTGAAAGAGGAGGTGGAATGTTTTGGGATAAGTATGAAAGATGGGATTAGAAGAATGGAAGAGATAAATGCAAAGCAAATCAGAGTAGGGGAGAGAGAGTTTTGGGAATTGTAGGAGAGGAGAGAATGGAATTGGAAATGGAGAGAATGGAAACAGGAGAGAGAGGTATGGAAGTGCTAGAAGAGGAGAGAATGGAAACAGTAGGAGAGGCGGAATGAGAGAGTGGTATGCAAATGCTAGAAGAGGAGAGAATGGAAACAGTAGGAGAGACAGAATGAGAGAGAGGCAGGGGAGTGATAGAGGAGAAGAGAATGGAAACAGTAGGAGAGACGGAATGAGAGAGAGGTATGGCAGTGCTAGAAGATGAGAGAATGGAATGAGAGAGAGGTATGGGAGTGCTAGAAGAGGAGAAAATGGAAACAGTAGGAGAGAGGGAAGGTTAGTATGGGAATGCTAGAAGAGGAGAGAATGGAAACAGTAGGAGAGACAGAATGAGCGAGAGGTATGGGAATGCTGGAAGAGGAGAGAATGGAAACAGTAGGAGAGACGGAATGAGAGAGAGGCATGGGAGTGCTAGAGGAGAGAGAATGGAAACAGTAGGAATGGAAAGAGACAGAATGAGAGAGAGAGAGGTATGGCAGTGCTAGAAGAGGAGAGAGGGAATGAGAGAGAGGTATGGGAATGAAAGAAGAGGAGAGAGGGAATGAGAGAGAGGTATGGGAATGAAAGAAGAGGAGAAAATGGAAACAATAGGAGAGAGGGAATGGTAAGAGGTATAATGTATCGGGACTCAATGATCCGTGGTGTTCAAGATAGGATGCACGAGGAGTGTTTGCTAGGATGAACGAAAGAAAGGGTGGCTTTGGCAGCTAAGAGAGGTGAAAGGGTGGATGAGATGATTGTGATGGTGGGAACAAATGACTTGAGTGGTGGTGTAAATAGGGCAGCGAGAGATATGAGATTCTTGCTTGAGGTGGTACGAAAGAAGACACAGAGAGGAAAGATAGTGTGTGTGTTGCCTAGGTATGATAATGACAAACTGAGCAGAAGAGTGGTAATATTGAATGACATAATAGCTAGAAGGTGTGACAAGAGAGGACTGGAATATGTGGATGCTTGGAGTGCATTTGAGGACAGAGAGGAATTGTATGCAAGAGACCACTTACATTTGAATGAGGATGGATGTAGGCATCTGGAGAGATTGCTGTTCTGAAAAAGGCAATGTGTCCCAGGGAGGATGGTAGCAGGGGTGGCCTCTTGTGGGAATGGATACTTGGGAGAAGGGGGACGACATCAGGTAACACTGAGCCCAGTGGAGTCTAGAGGGGATAATGCTAGGTATTGAAACAATGGCATTTATATGCTAAATATAAATGCCAAGAGTATCTGGAATAAGGGAGAGGAATTGTTTGCACAGATAGCATCAGCCTGGCCAAAAATTATTGGGATCACTGAGACGTGGTTGACAGAAGAGGATATAATAACAGGAATAGAAGTCGCTGGGTACAGCATTTTTTGGCAGGATAGGAAGGGAAAGCGTGGTGGTGGAGTACTGCTTATGATAAGTGACGACCTAAGTCCCCTAAGAGTGGAGATTTTTAAAGGCATTGACACTAATGATTTTGAAAGCATATGGTGTGAGGTAGAGGTGGGCAAGACAGGATATTTAGTGGGGTGTTGCTACAGACCCAGGAGTACAGAGGGTGGGGACCAGGAAATGTTTAGGCAGTTGAGTTTGGCAAGTGCAAGAATAATGATTGTTATGGGAGATTTTAACTACAGTAGTATAAACTGGAAGATGCATGTAGCAATAAGGGAATGGAATTTCTGGAATTCTTGAGGGACAAAGGTCTTAGGCAACATGTAATAGACGGAACAAGAGGTTCAAGCGTTTTGGATTTGGTTATAGCATCAGAAGAGTTGATAATAACTGAGATGACATCTCTCCTACCAGTTGGAGAAAGTGACCATATGGTTTTGACTTGGAAAATGAATAGACATGCAGGAGTATCAAAGAGATGGGAACGCATGTGGAATTATAAGGCAGGTGATTATAATAGTCTAAGACATCAACTTGGGGAAGTTTCATGGAGGGAGGAATTGGAAGGCTGGGATATCATTAGTGCGTGGGAAATTATGAAATAATATTTCTTAGCAGCAATGGTAAGTTGTATACCACGAGTGAACAAGTGGACACAATTTGGAGTAAAGTGGATGACAAACAATATTAAACAGGAATTGCATGCAAAAAAGAGGTTGTGGAAGAGATATAAGGAGACAGGAGAAGATGCATGAAGAGTATAAGACACAGGCCAGAAAAGTGACTAGTATGGTAAGGAAGACAAAACTGGAATATGAGAGGAGATTAGCCATAAGATCCAAAGAAAATCCTAGGGAATTTTTTAGATATGTGGCCAGTAGGAGGAGAAATAACTGTGGAAGAATGATATTGGGGGATACAAATGGGAATAGAGTGACTGATGCAGAGGACATAGTAGAATTGTTCAATGAACACTTTATTGGAGTATTTCATCCTGGAGGAGTCAGTTTTAATGCTAGAGGGATAGGGCAAGTTCAAGGTTTAGAGGTACAGGAAGAGAGTGTGTTTCAAATACTGAGTACTCTGGGTGTCAGTAAAGCTGTGAGACTGGATGGTATTTCACCATGAGTTTTGAGAGAATGTGCTAGGGAACTGATAGTGCCTTTGACCTGGCTTTTCAATGAAAGTCTGGCTGCTGGAAAGGTGCCCATGGAATGGAAGGAAGGTAAGATAGTGCCATTGCATAAGGGCGGTAGCAGACTGGAAGTGTCTAATTATAGACCAGTTTGTGTGTCATCAGTAGTTAGTAAGATCTTGGAGAAAGTAGTTAAGGATTAGGTATACAGCATTAGGTAGATGAGAGTAATGTTATCTGTGAGAGTCAACATGGATTTGTGAAGGGGCACTCTTGTTTTAGCAATATGCTAGCCTTTTATGAAGTTACAAGTGCATTAGATGAGGGAAAGGCATATACTGCCATTTTCTTAGACTTAGCGAAGGCATTTGACAGGGTGCCAGATGATAAGCTGATATTTAAGTTGCAGCACATGGGTCTGGATGTCAGATTGGTCAACTGGATTCAGGATTGGCTGTCTGATAGGTATCACAGAGTTGTGTATGGTGGGGCAGTTTCAAGGAAGCAGAGGGTTACAAGTGGGGTCCCACAGGGCTCAGTAATGGGACCTATATTGTTTAACCTTTATATCAATGACATTGTCAGTGTATTGCAAGGGGATATTCAGTTGTTTGCAGATGATGCGAAGCTGGGAAGGATTATTAGTAATAGTGCAGATGGCAGTCCTGCAAGAGGATTTGAATAAGCTAGATAGATGGGCAAATGAATGGGGTGTCGGTTTAATGCAGCAAAATGTAAGGTCTTGAGGTTTGGGAAACATCGATGGGACACTGCATACTCTATGGGAGGAGTTATACTGGAGGAAGTAGAGGAGACGAGATATGAGGTTGATGATTGATAGAAACCTGAAATTCAAGAGACATATTGCAAAGGTAGTGAAGGTAACACAAAGGATTGTTGCATTAATGAGAAGAGCACTGACCTGTAGAGATAAAACAGTTATCATTCCGTTGTATAAGATCCTGATCAGACCACACTTGGACTATTGTTCTCAGATTTGGTCCCCAGGATTTGAAGGGGATAAATTAACTGTGGAAAGGGTACAAAGGCGGATAACAAAGATGGTTTCAGGACTGTACAATGATATTTATGAGGATTGGCTAAGGGAATGTGGACTGCAGAGTTTGGTGGATAGAAGGAGAGGTGATATATAATTGAGACTTTTAAATTGTTGAGAGGTGGTTACAGGGTTGACACTGGGGAGTTCTTTTGCTTGGTTGAACACCGAGAACGAGTGATGACATGAGGCCATCCCTGGTAGTTACGAAAGGAAACTGTGAGCAAGAGGGTGAGGAGCGGTTTCTTTGCATGGAGGGTGGTTGAACCATGGAATGCATTGCCCGATGGAGTGGTGAGAGCAAGAACGGTCAATGAGTTCAAGGAGTGGTATGATAGACTGTGTTTCTTAGGGGCGGGGGACCTCCCCTCGATGAGCCTTGATAGACTTTGTGTTTCTTAGGAAGGACCTCCTACGATGAGCCTTTTGACTCCATGGAGGCCTGAATAATAATAATAAATGATAAGGCTATATTATGTTTCTTAATTGTGTATATGTTCTCCAGCTGGTTTGTCTATTTTGTTGAGTGGAAAAACCCTGCCATCCTCTTAGAACACCCACACCCTTCCTGACTGCACTATGGTGGCATGATGGGGGTGGAAAACTGAGCTGAGCCTTTCAGTTGGTCATGAGACCAGGATGATAGGAGCTTGGATATTCCCTAATTCATCATATTCGCATAGTTGTTGGTAAATTTCTAACAATGAAAAACATTGTATTATGTTTTAATGTTCTGCAATACCAGTAGAAAATAACTGCATATGTGTGTTGACTTTTGGAGAAATGTAATTTCTTCAAAATGTATGATATGGTGGTAGAACCGAATGAAATTGTACATCCATGGCAACACAGCTGTAAGAACAATGGGATATACTCCTTTTTGATTAAAAAAGACCTCAGTTCATTTCTATTCATGATAACACGAACCTTTATATGGGCTTTTTCAGTTGAAGGTGAGCTAGCCAATCTCTGATATGGAGATAACAGCATTTTTCTCCAGAAAATTTTTCACCCCACTAGACTAACAAATCAGAAAGAACACGTGCAGTTAACAGAACAAAAATACCACGTTGCAGTTGATGATTATGTGCTGTAGTGAAGAATGGCCTCTTGTGAGAAGGTCTTGTACGCCTTGGTGGTGTTATTATATTAGTAATAATAATAATGAAATAAAATGAAAAGGATATAATAGGTTATGTGAAGTAAAAAAAATAAAAGAAAATGCAACCCTTAAATCGAGTAACTTGCTGGACTGATAAGGACCAGAAGATGTCACACAGAGAGAAATATGTTCCATAATTAATAAAAGGGTAGCAAATACTGCTACAATTATGTAAGAATATCAGATTGGGTAGCACAGATAGTAGTACAAATATCAGAAAGGATAACAATTAAAATAATCCAGATCTATGCACCAGTCAGCAGTTTTGAAGAGGAAGTTGAAGAATTCTCTGATAGGTCAGATACAAATACGTACGAATCTTACACCATACACAGATACTGAAATGGAATAGGAGAATGAATTAAAAGATAAAATATATGCTAAACATTATGATGGTAGCATCATGAGCACATTTTATAAGCAATCAGCAGTTTTGAAGAGGAGGTTGAAGAATTCTCTGATAGGTCAGATACAGTACAAATCTTACACAGCATACACAGATACTAAAATGGAATAGGAGAATGAATTAAAAGATAAAATATATGCTAAACATGTTGCAGAATCATGAACACATTTTATAAGAAAATGGGATGAAAATAATAGAATGGGATCAGTTTTCCTTTATAGCCACCTATCAAGATTATCTTAAATAAAAATTAAATTTTTCCCCCTCTCCTCCCCCAATTTTAGGCCTACAAGTTAGCTGTTTTTAATTTTTTGCATATTTTGAGATGCTTCAATTAAGATGATTTGGAGCATAAATATTCCACTACATAAAACAAAAAATTCACTTGTGAATTCAACCTAGGGCCTACAGGACAAAGTACACTCAGAATACCTAAAGCAAGTGGACGACTTATTGAAAAAATGAGTTTGTTTGAAAATGCAAATAACACACACACACACACTTGAGCATTAAATTAGCAGTAAAAAAATAAGAAATTTGGACAGTCTGGACATAAGTTCAGTCATTTTAAAAACCCTGCACTGTCAAAATTCTGGGGATCCACCGAATCGAATTTAGAATTTACCATCATAATTAATAGCATGCCAAGAAGAAGAATCTAAAATAAAATATCTTCTTCTGTCTGAAAGATACAGTAAGTAAATTACTCGCTTTCATCATAATACAAACTTATGCAGCTTCTAATGTTTAATTTCATTGACTTCACATGAATGACCTATACACAGAACAGTGTTCAGACCAATTTTAACTTATTGATCTGACACAAGAAAAACAAAAGTTGGTCCTTGTTGGAATCACAGCAAAGCAGGAAATTATTACACATATAGAAATGTTTTGGGCATATTTGGAGAAAAGGGCAAGTCTAATTGAGTGTTTGTGGAGAGCTCCTGAACAGATAAGTATCATTTTGAGTAAAAAATTGGTGAATTTGCATAGTATTTATATCGTATTGTTTACTTTTCATATTTTAGCATGTCTGGGTGATTTTTGGGTATTTTCTGAGTATTTTAAATAGTAAATTGATAGATACGATTATCGTGCACATGGCCCCATAAAGAGGAATACAACAAAGATGGCAACTAAGCCACCATCTTTGTCTAAAAATTTTAATTTAAAGAATTTGATTCAGTTTACCGTATACGAAATGCATGCATTGAGGAGAGTGGTTGGAGTCTGGTTAAACAACGATAGTGGAGTGAATGTATGCAGAAAGTGTAAAGAATGTGAGGATTTAAAGAGTGTTTCAGGTCGTGAGAGTGATATCGTTGTCGAAAGTGAGAATCTAGAAAATAGTGATATTTGCGAGGTTCTAACCGCCTCCAATGCACTATCATCATCCAGCCCTTGCAGTTTTACATGCCATTGCACTGAACCAATCAAACTCCTAAGCTTGTCATACTTACCAGCCAGATAATTTTACATGTACCCTGTCTTAATTGTAAATTCCATACCTTTAGCCACCTCCCAAGTCAAGACCTTATGATCACTCTCACCAATTAATGGCAATCATCATCATCATCAAATTCCTGCCATGTATCCTCAAGGGTGTACAGGATATGACAGTACTACATGAAAAAAATTACAACATTACTAACTTCCTATCTAGAATTTTCCTCCAAATCAGTCTGTTACTTGTCAAGACTCCAACACTATCAGATCTTATATTTTTATCGTCTAAGGCACTTTGTACCGTATCAATCCACCTACATCTTGGTCTTCCTCTGGGTCGTTTTGCTGCCAACCTGGCAGAGAACACTTGTTTTGCTAATCTTTCTTCGCCCATTCTGTTTAAGTGACCATACCACCTGATATTAGCTCTGCTAACGCATTCCTGGATGTTGACAATGTCATGTTCTTTCCTAATATCCTTGTTTTTAATATGATATTGCCATTGATGCCATCTGTTCACACCTCTAATCTTTCTCAGGACTCTCATATCTGTGGTCTCTAGTCTTTGGTAAGTGTTTTACTTCTGACCCAGCTCTCAGATCCATAAGTTAAACACTGTCTTGTATACAGCTAATTTATTGTTCCGACTAATTTCTCTCTTATTCCGTATGAATTTATTCAATTGACTTCCTACCATACCAGCTTTACTGATTCTGTTGTCTATTTCTATATTTAATTTACTATCTTCAGTAAAAATCGTGCCTAAGTAGCTGAAATGTTTTACTTGTTCCACAGGTTCTCCATTCACAACACAGTTGACATTTTCAATGATTCTGCCTATTTTCATTGTCTTTGTCTTTTTATTGCTGACCTTCATACCATATCTATTACAACAGCTATTCAATTTAGTCAGAGAATCTTGCAGACTTGTAGCGGATTTATTTAGAAGTATAACATCATCCGCATAAAGCAAAGAGCTAACATTAACATCTCCAATTTTGATATCAGGTTTAATACCACTTTCCTTCATAATGTGATCCATATAGATAATGAATAACAGAGGGGATAATGTACATCCTTGTCTCACACTAGATTTATCATTAAACCATCTTCCTGTACTTCCTTCAATTCTAACCGCTGACTTACAACTCAAATAAAGACTAAGTATTGCTTGATATAATGCCCCATTGACACCATATAACTGTAGCATATTGAATAGCTTCTCTCTTGGCACCTTGTCATATGCCTTTTCCAAATCGACAAAACTTAAATACAGATCTCTGTTATATTCCTATGCTTTCTCGACTATTTGTCGTAAAGTGAAGATCTGATCCTGACAGCCTCTCTTTGGCCTGAATCCAGCTTGTTCTTCACCAAGCTTTTCTTCCACAATTCTTCTCAACCGTTTCTCAAGAATACTTGCATAGATCTTGCCAGGAACACTCAGTAGGGAAATACCTCTGTAATTCTCACATTCAGTTTTATTTTCCTCTTTACATATGGGTACTATGAGAGCTATACTGCAATCATCAGGAATTCGTCCCTCTGTCCAGGCTTTCTGAACTATGCAGTGCAGCCACTGTAAGACTCTTATACCACCATACTTCAGCATTTCTGGTCGGATATCATATACCTCTGCTGCCTTTTCACATTTCAAGCCTTTGATGGCTTTTTCTACTTCAAGTATGGATAGTTATTCCTGACTGCTTGCCTGGTCAGTGTTTTTTACCACTGTGCTGTCATCACTGCTTGTTTAATTTAGCAGTTTTTCAAAGTAATTACTCCACACTTCAAGGAACTCTTTTTACAGCACTCTTTCCTCCATTCCTAAGCTTCTTCAACAACCTCCAGAATATTTTGCCACCTTCTTGATATTTATTTTCGATATTCTTGCCAAAGTCCTCCCATGACTTTTGTTTAGCTAGTTTTACACAGTGTTTAGCATTCTTGCATTTGTCTCTGTATTCTCTAAGAGCACAAGCTGACTTATTTGACAGGAAATTTTGATATGCTTTCTTCTTTTCCTTCACTGCCTCTTTAACTTCCTGTGTCCACCAGGGAGTTCTGATTTTTTTATCCTTGCAGATAACCTCACCACATGCCTCTCTGTCAGAATCAATCAATGTTTTCTTCAGAGTTTGCCACTGAATCTCCAACGTTTGATTCATGTTCTCAAACTTTTTCATTTTTTCTTCAATAATCTTTGTGTATTTTAGTCTACAGTTCACATCTGAGAGCTGCTCAACTTTTATTCGCTTTAAAACTTTCTTACATGTTATTCTTTTCAATATGAAATTCAATTTTATCCTGCTCAAGACTAAATAGTGATCGCTTCCAATTTCAAATCCTCTGTACACTCTGGTGTCCTGCACCAGTGAGAAAACTTCATTATCAACAATAACATAGTCACTGAGACTTTTTTTATTCTTTGCCTCTTTTCTCCATGTGAATATTTGCACATTTTTATGTTGGAGCATGGTGTTAGTAATAACCAGTCCATGTCCTGAGCAGAAATCTAAAAGATATTTGCCATTATTATTAGCTTTGCTCTTTTCTCCAAATTTTCCCTAAATATTTTTGTATGTCTCACAATCATTTCCTACTCTGCTATTTAGATCCCCAACAAGGACCAACTTTTCCTTTTTCATTGTGTCAGTTGCTTTTTCTAAAGCCTTAAAAAATTCCTCCACTTCTACCTTAGACTTCAACCTTCTGTGGGACCATAGGCTCAAATAAGTCTCATTGTCCATTTCCCCATTCTCATATTTGCCCACATTACTCTACTTGAGACTGACTGCCATTCAAGAAGATTAGCCTCGTATTTTGTGTTGAATACTATGGCTACTCCTTCTTTTCATTGATTGTCATTGCCTGAATATAACATTTTGTATTTATTGCTCAGAAAGATCTCACCAGATTTTGCCTTTTTTGTTTCGGTCACCCCTATTATGTCGATCTGGTACTTATCTAATTCCTCAGCTAGCTCCATTTCTTTGCCATTCAGGCTTCTTATGTTGATATTACCGATCTTAAACTCTGGTGATGTTGAGTTGGGGCTTGTTTTCAGATTTGTTCCAGTAGCTGACTTTTCGCGCTGTTCGTCCTGGTTCCCTGGTGAAAACAACGGGGGCCTTGTTTAACTGGGCGATGCCCCAGCCGGCATGAAATTTTGTCATGTTGTACCATCATTTTTTATTTTGGTTTAACCAATAAGAATACAATTTGGTCGGCTAAATCCCAAATTGCCAGCCCATCGTCGTTCGTTCAGTATCCAAATAGATACCCAACGGGGTGCACCACAAGAAGGTGAGGATTGGACATTAATTCAGAAGCCCTGGTCGGTTCTCTGCATTCCTTTAAAGGCTATGTGGAGGTCTCCTCTCAGTTATACAGCTTTGACCCTTAAGTGGCAATCATGGCGTCAACAGACTTATTGTACGAAGTCTCACTTAGTGAGTAGCTTATCTTTTATGCTGAATCTTAAACACATTCAGACTTTTAGCATTGAGAACACATTCTTTGAAAACATTCCATTTATTCGCCACTGTCTATGCTGCCCCCCCCATCTCCTCACTACATTTTTACATGACTTTCAGAGGCCACCTTATTTTCCATTCTCTCATCTTCCACTCTATGTATAATCCTTTTTCTACAAATCTGGTAAATCTCCTTACTAACTTAAATGTGTATCATATGACATGTTTTCCTCCAAACTCTGCAATTTGCATTCTCTCAGCCTTTCTCCATAACCCGCATTCCAGAGCTCTGATATTACTTTATTAGTCACTCACATTATCTGGCTTCTCTTCAGAGTTCCACATCATGGTGGCCACCTAGGTGTCCACTAATGTGTCCATTTGAGCACATTAGTCGATGTGTAGTCTGATTAGTACCACCATTTCCTTATCTTTTTGCTGTGCTCCTTTTCATAGCAGTAGGTTTTGTAATCTCAGCGACACCTATAAATACACATCCACCTCTGAATAGTTTTACCGATATAGTACACAACCTTATATCTTTCCCAAAGTGCAATACCTTACACTTATTAATATTAAAACTGCAATCTAACTCACTCATCCAGGCTAAAAGTATATTTATATCTTTCTGAAGGAAGTTAACATCAGCATTACTCCTTATAATATTCCCTAATTTTGCATCATCAGCAAACAGCTGTGGACTTATCACTCCAAATAAAATATCATTAACAAGTAAGTTAAACTGTAGCCAAAGAACAGAACTCTGTGGCACACCACTGATTATCTTTCTTTTCTAGGCAGGTGCCACAACTTGCTGATGCCATTCAGAATGCCAGTCTCCAATCCATCTAGTCAGATTACCTAATTCTCGTCTTCCTTAGTTTGTACACCATACTTGCAATGTGCTAGTTTCTCGAATGTCTTTTCAAAGCCCAAGAACATTACTGCATATGAGCCTCCCTTTTTCAACACATTCATCACCTTATCATAAAATGCAAGACCTACCCTTTACAAACTAATGCTAACCATCATAGAGAATCTTATGTCCATGAACCTAATCTTGTATTCTATTCCTAAACTACTTAAATAGTTCTTGGGCTTTGAAAAGACATTCGAGAAACTAGCACATTGCAAGTATTTCAGTGCAGATATTGGAGAATTCTGTCTTAGAGCCATTCTAATGTACTTCCACTTTTTTGTCTTCTTTCCTCATACAGAGGTGGCAGAGTTTTTCATCCCACACAAAACAAGCAATAAGAACACATGCAGTTAACAGATCACTTACTCTAAGCCTCATAAGTACCACATCAAGAACCATAGCTAACATTTTTTTGCCTTCCCTAAAAGTACCTAGAGATACATCATCTTTTCTCATGGTCTTGATAACACTTGATACACATCTGATTCTTTCACTAACTCTTGTATCATGCTTTCATTCTAAGAAGTGTTGTATAGCATTGTTTATACCAGTGTGATATGTACTGAGAACCTGCTTATCAAATAATACCATTACATCCTTTGCCATGGTCATTCAAATACCATAACCATCTACCAGTGGTCACCTGCAATTATTATTTTTTTTGGTTGCCACATACCAGAATTCCCTTCTTCAGCCTGACTCACCAACCCCCTTTCGTATTCCATTGCTTTTTCTTTCCTCTTCATTTTTGTCATTTTTCTAGCCTTTTTATACATACATCTTCAAGGCCCACCTTTCCTAATTGGGTTGTGGGGGGCAACAGCTGCAAGAGGAACTTCCAATGGTCACGATCTTCTGCCACCAAGCTCAGGTGTTCTGGTGGGATTCCCATACGTGTCCACCCAAGGTTTTGGATATAATCTATCTAGCGAATCCTTGACCTTCCATGTGGCCTCCCACCCTCTGGCTTGGCAAAGAGGGCCTGCTGAGGGAGCCTCTCTTGTGGCATTCTGACCAGGTGCCCGTACCAACGTAACTGTGATCTCTCAACCCAGAGAAGCAGCGGTTGAGTATTGAGGGTTTCCCGAGTTGCAGAGCTTCTGACTCTCGAGTCTTGTCAGCCCCACAAGCCTTTGAAGGAACCTCATTTCAGCCGCTTGGATTCATGTCTGCATTCTTTCGGTCATTACCCAGCCCTCATGACCATAGGTGAGGATGGGGGACATAGACTGTATTGAAGACAGCCAGCTTTGCCTTCTGGTTTAACTCCCACTTCAATACTACCGAACGGCCAAGCTCCCGCAATATTGAGCTTGCTAAGCCAATTCGAGTATCTAGCTCTACGTCCCATTTCCCATTATTCGTGAATATGGACCCAAGGTATTTAAATTTCTCCACCTGCCTCATTGGGACTCCACTTACATGTAGAGTGCACTGGGATGGTTGTCTTGAGACCACAAATGTTTCAGTTTTGGCCACACTGATCTTCATTCCGGCATCTGCACAAACAGCTACAAACCTATCCAGGGTCTGCTGGAGGTCATCTGTGGAAGAGCTAAGCAGAACTAGGTCATCTGCAAAAAGCAGACGTCCAATGCTACATCTTCCAATTCTGACACACTCACTGCCTCGGCTGTGCCTATCAATCCAGTCCATAAATATTATGAAAAGGAGGGGTGACAGAACACACCCTTGGCAGAGGCCAACGGAGACTGTGAAAGGTTCAGGCTTTGTGCTGTTTACCCTGACACAAAACTCTGGGCATTCATACAGGGACTTGATGGCAGCTAATAGTTGGCCATCCACTCCATACTCCTGTACTACTTGCCAAAGCTTATCCCGAGGAACCCGGTCATATGCCTTCTCTAAGTCCACGAAACGTGTAGCTATTTTTGGCATATTCCCAAGATTTCTCAAAGACTTGTCTTAAAGTGAAGATTTGGTCAGTTGTGCTTCTACCAGGACAAAAGCCATTGTTCTTCCTAGAACTTTGACTCAACTATGCTTCTGCACCATCTTTCCAAGCACCTAGCATGCACTTTCCCAGGCAGGCTGTGCAGAGAGAGATGCCACGATAGTTACTGCAATCCTTCTGGTCTCCCATCTTGAAGACTGGTATTGTACACTAATGCAAGGAGTATTAGGAACAAGAAGGAAGAGTTTTGGGCCATGGTTGGCACTTCCAGACCACAGGTTATTGGCATTAGTGAAACATGGCTGACTGTAGATGATATAGCTAGTGGGATTGAATGTGATAGGTATAGTGTGTTCAGGAATGACAGGGAGAATAAAATGGGGGGAGGAGTATTGTTGATGATAGCTGATGAGCTGCAGCCAAGGAGAATAGAAGTTGAATTGCAGGTTAGAGAAAAGAGCACATTTGAGGTTATTTGGTGTGAGATTGTGGCTAGCAGAACTAAATATACAATTGGGTGCTGTTATAGACCAGGTGATGGAAAAGATGGTGGTGACAGTATGCACAAGCAAATAGAAGAAATGAGTGGAAGGAGGGTGATTATTATGGGAGATTTCAACTATGGTCGTATTGATTGCAGTGAGGAGAGGACACACGGGAGGAAGGAATTGGATTTTATGCGGTTATTAAGGGATAACTATCTGCAACAGCATGTAATGGAAAATACTAGGGGTCAGAGAGTGCTTGACCTAGTAATTACATCTGAGGATTTGGCTGTAACAAATATGACCACATTGCTGCCAATCGGTGAGAGTGATCATAGGGTCTTGGGAGGTGGCTAAAGGTGTAGAATTTTCAATTAAGACAGGGTACATGTGGAATTATCACGCTGGAAAGTATGACAAGCTTAGGAGTTTGATTGGTTCAGTGCCATGGCATATACAACTGCAAGGACTAGAAGTCGATAGTGCATGGGAGGTAGTTAAGAAGTGTTTGCATGAAGCAATGGCTGACTGTATACCTAGAGTCCGAATAATAAATCAACTAGGGGGTTAAATGGATGAATAACACCATTAAGCTTGAGCTGCAAAAAAAGAAACAACTATGGAGGGAATTTAAGAAGAAAGGTGACCGGCAGGCACACGAACGGTATAAAGCGCAGGCCAGAAGGGTAATGAGTGTGGTAAGAAAAGCAAAAAAGGATTACGAAAGAACATTGGCCATGCTGGCTAATGAGAATCCTAAACAGTTTTTTAGATATGTAGCAAGTAAAAGGAAAAATGTACATGGCAGAATGATTTTAAAGAATGCCGATGGTAGGGAGGTAACTGAATCAGTTGATATAGTTGAGTTACTGAGTGAGCACTTTGCAAGAATATATCATCCAGGTGGTGACATTGCAGAAACGAATGTACCAGTAAAGCGTACGGGAATTGTGGTGAATGAAGTGGAGGTGAGTAGTCTATTGCATAACCTCAATGTCAATACATCTGTGGGATTGGATGGTATACCAGCTCGTATTGTACGAGAAGCAGCTAAAGAATTGTCAGTACCCTTGACCATTTTGTTTAATTTGAGTCTCGGGTCTGGGTTAGTCCCGAGGGCCACTGCATAAAGGCAGTTCCAAGACTGCTGTTGCAAATTACCGACCGATTAGCATATCAGGAATCATTGTCAAGGTCTTAGAGAAATTAGTCAAGAAAAGAATACAGGATTGGATAGATGAAAATGGGATATTGTATGGGGGACAACATAGTTTTGTGAAGGGTAGATCATGCCTCAGTAACTTGCTCACGTTTTATAACACAGTGACGGCTGAACTGGATAGGGGTAATGGGTTTACAGTAATACTACTGGACCTTGCCAAGGCTTTTGATAGGATACCACATAGAACCGTAATCAGTAAGCTGGAGCAGATGGGGATAGATATAGGGTTGGTGAGATGGATAGGAGGGTGGTTGAAGGAGAGATACCAGAGAGTGGTTTATTCAGGAGTGGAGTCTAAAAGACGGCTTGTGACTAGCGGAGTGCCACAGGGTTCTGTTCTTGGACCACTGCTTTTCAATTTGTTCATCAATGATATAGGAAAGGATTTGAGAGGAAGTGTTCACTTGTTTGCTGATGATGCAAAGTTGGGTAGAGCAATTATGAGTGCACAGGATGTCAAAATTTTACAGGATGATTTGGATAGTTTGGAGGACTGGGCTAGGAAAAATGGATGTCAATTTAATGTGCCAAAGTGTAAGGTTATGCACTTTGGGGTGAAAAGAATAGCAGCAGTATATCGCATTTGTGGAACCATACTCCAGGAGATTGATGAGGCCAGGGATTTGGGAGTGTTGGTGGATAGGGAATTGAAGTTTAGGGGGCACATTGCAAAAGTGACTAAAACAGCTCACCAAATCACTTGGCTTCTGAAAAATACTTTAACATGCAGAGACAAACAAGTTGTTGTTCCTCTGTATCGAGCCTTGATAAGACCCCATCTGGACTACTGTGCCCAGTTATGGGCACCAGGGTTTCTTCGTGATGGGGAGGAAGTGGAGAGAATCCAGAGACGAGTGACCAAGATGATAGCAGGTCTGTGGAATGAACCTTATGAGAATAGGTTGAAGATTTGTGGGTTGCAGAAATTGGTCGATAGGTGAAGGAGGGGTGATATGATTGAGACATTCAAATTACTGAAGGATTTCTATAAGATTGATCCAGAAGATATTTTTGAAAATATGACTGGTGGTGGGAGGACTAGGGGCCATGAATGGAAGTTTGGCAAGAGCGTGGTTGACAAGGGTGTTAGAGCTAGGTTTTTTACTTGGAGAGTAGTGAATGAGTGGAATAAGCTTCCAGAGTCTGTTGTGGGTGCTACGACCGTGAATGAGTTCAAGGTAAGGTATGATAGATACTGTGTGAATGTCGAATAGTTGTTCTTGACATGATGTTAGGGCCTCCCTCGATGAGTCTGTTGACTCCTTGGAGTTTCCCAGAACAATAATAATAATAATAATAATTATTGTGCCTGTCTGCCATTGCTTTGGTGCTCACCCAGATATCCAAGCAGCCTGACACACTCGAGTCAGCCAGAGAACACCATCTCGATTTAAGGCTTTTAGCAATTCGTGCCGAATTTCATGATCGCCAGCAGCCTTGTCCGATTTTAGCGATTTTATTGCTAAATGGACCTCTTCTGCTGTGAGACTAATCATTTCCCCGATCTCTGCACCTCTTGGATGTCCACAACTGCTGGGCCACCCGTGTTAAGAAGGCTCTCAAAGTATTCCCTCCATCTGTGGAGGATATCCTTCTCAGTAGTTAAAAGTGCACCATCAGAGGCCTTAATTTCCCTTGCTGTGCACAAATTCCTCCCTCGAAGGTGGCGGATGGTCTGCCAGCATACTTTATTTGCATTTGCATAGGATGAGTCTAATCTTTCTCCAAAGGATTCCCAAGCCTTCTGCTTTGCTGTCTTTACTGCCTCAGAAGCAGCTTTTCATGCCTCAGCATACCGCAAATGCATCTCAGGTGACCTGACCCTAAGCCATGTTAGGTAGACCTCCTTTTTTGCCCGAACTGTTTTTTGGACTTCTTGGTTCCACCAAGGTGTCCTTTTCTCACGGCCCGTTGCCACGCTGAGTCGCTTTGTGCCACAGCATGAGAGTGCAGAGGCAGTGACAGCTGTTCTGAACAGCTTCCACTCCTCCTCAACATCTGCAGTATGTTTGGGAATCTCTTTGAACCTGGAGGAAATGTCATCTGCAAACTTCTTCCTCACAGCCTCATTTTCCAATTTCTCCCATTTCATGTGGTAATAGCTGCTTAGGCTTACCAGCATTGATGATAGCATCTGGTTTCTGAAGCCATAAAGTGCAGACAACAAGGTGGTGGTCAGTTGACAGTTCTGCCCCTCTCTTTACACGAACATTCAGCACTGAGGAAAATAGGTCTCCTGAGACTATAAAGAAGTCAATCAGAGACTTTTGTTCTAGTATATCCCTATACCAGGTATACTTATGGACTTCTTTGTGCTGGAAGAAGGTATTCATTATGGACAAGCTGTTAGTACAGCAGAAGTCCAATAATTTCAACCCATTCGTGTTACAGTCAGGGATGCCGTTCCTCCCAACCACACCTTTCCATGTCTGGTCATCTGTTCCAACATGTGTATTGAGTCATCCATTAGCAGGACTGATTCCATGTCTGCCACCCTGTCAAAAGCAGCATCCACTTCCTCTAGGAAGGCAGAGTATTCTGACTCCAGATTAGGTGCATAGGCTTGCACCACAGCCAAATCATGGTTTTTCATCTGATGTCTTAACACACATACAAGTTCCCCCAATGGGATCCACTCAGCAACACATTCTGACAGCTGGGGGGGGGCTTGTGAATATCCCCACACCAGCCTGAGCAGACATTGTCGGGCTCACACCAGAGTAGTAGAGCTTCCACCCCCTTATCCAGGTCAACAGTTCCAGAGCCTCTCCTCTTGATCGAAGAAAGCCCGACTAAGTCTAGCTGGTAGCGCTTGGCTTCCTTGGCCAATTTCAACTCCTTCCCTGTCAGAGAGAAGATGTTCCAGTTGCTTAAAGCCATAGTTTGGTGCCATTGTCATTGCCATTTCCATCCTTTTGCAGAACCATTTCTTTGCTCTTACCCTAAACACCTCCCTAAATGGGTAGTGGGCCCATTGATTGAGTTTCCTCTAGCAGAGTGCTGAGGAGTGGTGTCTAAGGGAGACTGTAACATATTTTTCGAACGGGTCCCTCTGCCTAAAACCCGAACACGTCCCTTGGTAACCCACGTGACAGATGATGCGGTATGAACATTTTTGATGGCCTAATCATATTACAGTGTTTGATAATGCCCTGTTAGCACAAGACAAAATGACACAGCAAAATAGGAAAGATTCCCCTCGAATACTCTAATAGCATTCGGTGGAAGGGGCAAGAAGAGAAGAAAGAAAGAAGCAAGGGAGGAAGAGGAGAGACCAGTCTAAGATAACATAACAGATGTATATTACATGAAGTAAGGCGTGGTCCAGCATCAGGTACCTCGGGTTTGCCATGCCCGTACTCACTAAAGTGAGCCCCTGAGATTGTGAGCCCATTCATTTTTTTATTACTCATTTTTTTTTTTTTAATGTGACGAACTCACAAAAAAGTTATAAACGTATATTGCATCAGTACTTCATGTTGGAGCTTTAATAGAGTATTAGCAGCACTGGGAAAGGATTAAAAACCATTTTAATTCTTCCAGTATTTCATCTCATTCACTGAGACATCTTCAGGGAGTACAAACTGACATTTGTAACCCACACAAAGGCAACACAATACTAAATGAAACGTGAATATAACATAGTTCTATCTAGGTGGGGTATCCTCTGTGGGTGTTTGTAGGAGTCTTAGTTTGTAAATTATGAGCTGTGGGGACTAATGCTTCCCAAATTTTGGGAAGTTTCTTGCATTTGTATTTATTTAAATTCAGTCGATTTGTGAGGGCAGCTGCAAATTCCAAAAACAGTTTTCTAAATTTACTGTGATGGATCATGGTGGATTTTTTTTTCTTTTCCAGAGGATCCTACGAGTGGTATCCAATGCATGGTCTGCAAAATCAGATTGACTATAGTCATGATTGCAGATGTATTTTTTGTGTTCATCTAAGCAGAGGGAAGCTGAACTGTCTGTCCAAAGTATTCCAACTTACAGGAGGGAACTTTATTTACTCCAGAAACTGAAAGAGGAGGGAGCTGACCTTTAGTGGAACAGATAAGGATAGCAAGTTTTGATTGATGATTCTCTTCCGTCAAGAGGGTTGAATACTTCTTCAGTTCATCTTCTCCACTCTTCTCTTAATAAAGTCTTTCTTGAAAGATCTTGGTGGCTGATCTTAGCAGCTTTCTTGATAATAGTGATCCAGCTTATCCTTGGTCTGCCCCCTTGGTAGTTTTCCGACCCTGTAGGGATGATATAAGGTAATCGCTGTTGATTCATTCTGTTTACATGCCCATACCATTTTATCCTCTTCTTATTTAGTTCGTCTAATATTAGTTCTTTATAATTTAGTTCATTCTTCACTATTTGATTGGTCTTTTTCTGAGTCCATTTAGTTTGGTTTATTTTTCATAAGCATTTGGATTCAAATGCTTGTAATTTTATTTCTTCTTTGTTCTTTAACTTTCAGATCCATAGAGGACCACAGGCAGCAGCACTGAGTTGCATATTTTTAGTTTCGGCTGTTTACTTATTTTATTACTATTCCAAATTTTATTTAGCTTTTCTATTACAGACCAGCCTAAACCTATTCTATGATTTATTGTTTTTGTATAATTTAAATCTTTAGTGATAAGTGATCCTAAATAGTTAAACTGAGTTACTTGTTCAATATATTTATTATCAATATCAATGTTAACTAGTTTCTTTTCTTTCCCTATTGTTATTATTTTAGTGAAATTTATGCTCATATTATATTTATTGCTAATTTGGTTTATTTTGCTGATCATGGATTTCAGATCTTCTTCGCTATTAGTAAGAAGGACTATATCACCTGCATATTTGATATGGGTGATGTTGGTTCCATTTACTGAGAGGCTAGTACATTCTTCTAGAGCTTCCCAACAACATTACTAATATTAAAACTTTCCCTACCTAAAACTTGCTTCTATTAAATAAGCAAGTTTTAGGTAGAGCTTAAAAGCCGTGTAAAAGTTGTATATATTTAAGAACCTGGCTATTTTTTTTTTTTTTGGATGTACCTTATACGTAAGGGATGCATTCCTAAAATCCTTCTGAAGAGATGGACATGGATTTGGTGAGGGTGGGGGGTATTTTTTCAATTCTGTAGGAATTGTATAGCCATTGGATAGGAAAGTGTTGTGTATATGATTGAGTTCTCTTGAATATATCTGCCTGTGTGCATGGGTTTTTCTGTATACAGTGAAGAAGAGGTTACCATTAAGAATGCATGTAACTAAGATGTCTAGAAAAAGTAGACTATTGTTAGTTCCCTTTTCCATTATAAACTGGATTCTTGGATGTCGACTATCATGGTGACAGAGGAAAGAGTCATGTCTTGGCCATTGGCCAAATAGTGAACATCATCTACAAATCTTAGCCAGATAGAAGGTTTGAGGAGGGGGGGGGATGCTGAATCTTTGGCTTGTTTTTCAAATTTTTCCATGTAAACAATGACAATTGGGGTGAAAAGGTGGAACCCATAGCAGTTCCCTATCATTTGTTTGTAAATTTTGTTTTTCCAGGAAAAATATATAGAATGGATGGCTCAGGAAAAGAGATCTAAGATATCAGAAGGAAAAACATTTTTTAAGAGTGTTAAGGTGTCATTCAAGGGAATATTAGTAAAGAGTGAGATGATGTCAAAACTAACCAATATATCTGGATTATTTCAAATTAGATCAGTAGAAGTTTTAAATGGGTAGAGTTTTATATATGATATGGTATGAGGGTGGGGGGGGGTTAGAGAGTTTGCTATCTGCATTGATAATTTGTAGCATGGGGAATCGGTGGCATCTAGTCTAGTAGATTTTAGGGAGGAATTCGGTTTATGGATTTAGGTAAACCATATATCCAGGAGTGGGGGACAAGGACAAAGAGTTAGTGTTTTTTTTTTTTTTTTTTTTAGGAAGCAGGAAGATGTCATTTTAAATAATAGGCTATTTAATTTTTTAATCTATGTTTTAATGAGATCATTATTATAGGTATCCATTTCATGATTGTATCTATTTGTTCATCTGTGGCACTATTATCCCTTCTGGTGATATACCATTCCTGATAACATAATATAAGATATGAAAAGATAATAGTATAGTTATCTCTAGTCTTATATCAATGTGTTTCATTTAGTATTGTCTTTTCTTTGTGTGTTTTAGTACCATGGATTGGGCTATGAATTTTTTAAATATTTTTTTTATTTATTTTTACATAATCCAGATACTTTGTTATAGAGACTGATCATGGAATTTTTTTCAAGCCATTTCTGGCTTCCAGTAAATGGTATGGTGGTTTTCCATCTCCCACCTGATGACTACCGATTGTCTTGTACCTCCTCCTTAACATCTTTTTTTTTTCCCCATACTACTTTCCTCTATTTCACTGTTCATCTATTTGACTCCTACTCTATGTATTCATTTATGTTAATTGCATTTTTAATGCAATTAACATAAATTGCATAACAATTGTTATATTAACATAATTAATATAACAATTGTTATGCAATTTTCCTACTCTGCTGGTTTACATTTTAAGTGTTTTCATCTGAAGTGAGTAAGCCAGTCTCATACGGAGATGACAGGGTTTCTCATCCTATAAAACAGACAAAACACAAATCCAGCTGCATACAGTTAGCATATGTAATACACCGACTCTTAACCATAATTCAAAATAGCCCATACTCTACTAACCTCTTTTCCCTACACTTATCAACCCATGTATTGATGCTACTTGGCAACATCGTTTTTCATTATCACCTACCTTATAGTTATGGATGAGTTTCATTTGATCTACAGTCAGTTGTAGATCAGATTTTCAGAACTTTTTTTTGTCTTCTAGGAGGCACTCACTCGGAACAGGCATAGCTGGTCTAACAAATGCCCAGCTTGCAGATCATTATGCAAACTGTATGAGGTTGTCAGCTGAAAATGTAAGATGTTTAAAAAATATTTTAATACACTATAATGATAATGAATTACTTTAATAGTTAGATATTTAAGTTAATTACTTTATTGTTGTTTATTGCCATAGGCAGTTGAACAGATAATTTCACACTGATGCTTTGCTAATATGAATAACAACTTGATGTGTTCTCTGGTTTGAGGAATCAAGATATGCACCAACATTCACTGGTGATAAAAGGAATCCATAGGAGTTTCCCTGTACAGGTTTGAATCCTATTGACTGCACCATTTATGTTAATCAGCTGTTCCAGTTATGTTAAAAATCCTGTCATCTGCATCAATCATACTAATATCTCATGTAAAGAGACTGTGCCAATTTGTTCATCTCTTTAAAGAGATTATTTCTACACCAAGTGTTAAGTAAATATACAAGAGTTCAATCCTATTGGTGCAATGACTTTTAACTATTATTTTTAGAATCCATGAAAATGACTGACTCGAGACCAAATAAAAAAATATATATATTTAATGAAACTAAATGCTATATACATGGTATATAAAATTAAATTAATAACTACAAAAGTAATTGGATCCAAGGTCTTCTAAATAAAAACCATACTTTTGAGATCTCTATCTTTATAGGATAAAGTCATTCTCACACTGACTCATTCTATTATTGGTTTATTTCACATATACTTAATCGGTCTACTAGATAACAATTTGTTTTTCACAACAAATTCCTGCAAACAATAAATGTTCATTAGAGTCAGTTCTTTATCAGGCCTTTTCTCGAAATATAAAACTTCTTAACTTCCATAGGACTATGTAGTGTTTGCTTATTTAGCATATTTTCTATTCATCCTCACTGTTTCACTGGAGTATAAATATTCTTACCTCAAGCAAGTTTATTACAGTTTATTACAAGAAACACAAATTATAAATTCTTTACCAGATAAAAACAGTTTCTTTTACTACTTTATAAACACTGTATCAAATTAGTGCCCCTTCATTAAAGTCACTTTACAGTTTCAGATTTTACTAATTCTGTCACTTGTTCTGATAAAATAATTAATATCACTGGCATCCTTGAGAGATAGAGAAGATGAAACGTTTCATTTAGCATGTCTTCAAAATGTTGAAATAGAATTTCTATTTAATATCTCTATTTATTCACTTGTTGACAGGCTCACTTTTCTAGTCAAGGAGTTGACCTTGCTAAGATTCCCTTTTTGGAATCCCCTATTAACACATTCGTTGCCAACTACGAGTATACTCATAGGTGGTATATGAGCATCACAAGCCAACTACGAATATACTCACATGACGCTTGCCGCCGGCAACGAGATTACCCGTACTGAACTTGAAGAAGTGAAAATGCTTGGCATGCAGAGCTGGCAGTGAAAGTGTGTATACTCTTAGATGGTATATGAGCCTCACAAGCCAACTACGAATATACTCGTATATCGATTACCGCTGGCAACGAGATTACCCATACTAACCTTGAAGAAGTGAAATTGCTTGGTGTATGGTAACAAACTATGACTGAGTAGCGTGGCAGCAAACGTGTTAATATATTCCAACTGTCAAGTTTTCTTAAAAACTCCCTTAAATAAAATTCTCTAGTCTGGGTTCTCAAATTTCCATTCTCTCTCTTCTTGTTTTCCTCTGTTGTCAATCAAAGGTGCTGAATGCTTTGTCTGACAGCACCTGGGTCACACCACTTAACAATCATCCATCCACCTCCTTGGTGAGCATGTGGACTTCAACTAATTGGCAAGTGAAATGCTAGTAATAGCTGATACTTATTAACATTAGCAAAAAGATAATGCCTTTATGATGAATGACAGATATTTATGATAATAAACTGATATTTAACATAAATATCAGTTTATTATCAGGCACGTCACAGGTACCAATTTTATATAGTTATGAAAGCAAAACAAATACTAATGTAAAGAAACAAATTGTAAAAATATTCATAATTTTATAAATTATGACTATTTTTACAAATGAAAGATAGGGCATCTTTATCAGTTATGAGTATCTGTATTAGCCAGTGGTATGCTTTTTTTTCTTCTCTTTTTTAGATTATTCATTGATTGTTACTCATGAGGGTAATTTTAGGAATGAGGCGACAACGTAGATGATACAATAACTAAAATAATTTAATATTGGCATCATCATCATCATGGAACAATATACAACAATATGTACATGCAGGCACTACACAAGAGATAGCTAATATGAATAACAATAACAGTGAATTTGAAATCCTAAGATATGGAAAATATACCAGTATATCCAAAGAAATAGGAAATATGTTATAAAATATTAGAATATGTTATTGGGTGTTGCTAATTTGTTAAGAGTATCACCGAAGAAAGATCTTCACTTGATTGGATGATATTCCATCAATTTAAGTATGGACTAAAGAATTACTTGAAAGAAGCAGCTGTAAAAATATGTTCAAGATCTTAACAATATTTTGAAGTGGTTAGAGAAAAGAAGCCAGATTAAAAGATATCTTTCAACATACTTCTGCTATACAAGTGTAATATGTAAGTTCATGTTTATCCAAAAGTGCTGATAAGAAAAATCATTCAGGAAAAAAAATTACAATGCTCTCAGAGAAATGGATAAGAATGCATGTGAGAAAAGTGTAATTATTGTCCTTGATCAAGTGAGATGACATAGTGGAGGAATTTCAAAGCTGAAGAAATTTATAAGCAACAACAAACTAATTTTAGAAAGTCAGCATCTGCTCTGTAAGATGATTTCCAAACTCTCTTTATTCCAGCCAGCTCATGAGAAGTGTGTAACCAATGAAAAGATCAGTCCTGACAGAGGAAAATCTGGCTATTACGTGATAGATTGCCGGAATAAAAGAGAAAATGTTCTTTCTTTCTGTAAGGAAAGAAATCCTGAAACAACTGAATTGAAGAGAATTTGATACATTCATGATTCAAGTAAATGGAAATATATTAGGCTTATGTAGTTAATACTAGCCAGTCATTTGAAAAAATATTTTGGATGATTTTGCTGAAATTAACATATTTGCTAGTAAAAAAGATGCTCCATTAATCTGTTACAGATAATAACAAAAATACTCTGTGTAAAATATTTTTGGATACAGGTGCCCATATTCCTTTGACTATGTGTAGTCTCATGTAAATCTCAAAGATCTTTTTCTTAGTGATATTCATGACCTTAGTTATCCAGTAAAGTTTAAAAGAATCTTTCATTCAGATTTTATTCACAAAATTTGTGAATGACTATAATTGTATTCCTTGTTTTCTTCTTAGAGTTAGTCATCACTTAGTAGCATCACCTAGTACTACTGATATCTCAGTCCAAGGTATTCTCAGATCTGATTTTCTTCATAAATATGATTTTTTTATGTGATTATGTGAATCATGCTATGACTTTATGTGGTCTGAAATATATTTCTGAGCAAAGTCCATCTTCAAGAAATCTTAGTAATAAATATGAAACCTTTAACTCTAAAAGAAGAAAGTCAAGTTTTTGATATTTCTCTTGAAGACAATTGAAGATAAGGATTTTTGTGATTCATCTGTTGATAGGTAGAGTAACATCTAACATTATAAATCAAGAAAAAAATTATTATTATTTAGCATATGAGAGAAATACAAGAAATTATTGAGCAGAACTGCATACAGACTGACAGTTCAGTTAACCAGCCAATGGCACTGGTTAACTGGCCTCCAGGGAAGGAATGTGTTAGGCGGTCATCAGTGATATGATCCATAGTCTGCACCATGCTACATATGCAAAAGGGTGACTGTGAAATTCTCTACAGATGTAATAAGTGGGCACTGCAGCCTTGTAAAAGCCTGTAAAAGTTCTAAATCAGCAATAACAAAACAAAGAAAATGAAAATAGGCAGAAACATTGAAAATATCAACTGCATTGTGAATGAAGAACCTATAGAACAAGTAAAACATTTTAGCTACTTAGTCACAATTTTTAGTGAAAGTGCTAAATTAAACATGGAAATAGACAACAGAATCAACAAAGCCAGTATGGTAGGAACTCAAATGAATAAATTTATATCGAATAAAAGAGAAATTAGCCAAAACACTAAATTAGCTGTATACAAGACAGTGTTCAAACCAGTTTTAATTTATGGATCTGAGAGCTGTGTTGGAAGTAAAACACTTGACCAAAGACTAGAGACTGCAGATATGAGAGTCCTAAGAAAGATTAGGGGCGTGAACAGATGGCATCAATGGCAATATCATATTAAAAATGAGGATATTAGGAAAGATCTTGACATTGTCAGCATCCAGGAATGCATCAGCAGAGCTAATCTCAGGTGGTATGGTCACTTAAACAGAATGGGAAAGGAAAGATTAGCAAAAAAAAAAAAACAAGTGTTCTCTGCCAGGTTGGCAGGAAAAGACCCAGAGGAGGACCTATGGTAAAAAGTGCCTCAGAAGATAGAAATATAAGATCTGACAATGTTGGAGCTTTGACAGGTAATAGATTGATTTAGAGGAAAATTTTTGATAAGAAGTTAGTCATGATGTAAGTTCTTCATGTAGTACTATCATAATATCCTGTACATCCCTTTAGGGTACATGTCAGGAATTTGATGATGATGATTGAATCCTGTTGGTTTGATAGTTGGGATCTATGATCAGGTAATTGTTTGTGGTTTGTAGTTCATTCCAGTCTTCTCCACCATTCCTGGGGACCATCATCTGATAATTCCACAAGCCATAGGGGGAGATCTGTAGGCAAGGTGGCATACTGGAAGTTAAAAGATATCTTGATGAGTAGGAAAATGCATGTTATTTCTGATTTTCTTTATTTCTTTGATAGAAGCTTCTTCTCTTCTGAAGCATGGAGGGGTGATGTGGGAAAGAATGGGAGAAGAATAGATCTTAAGATACCAAAGATGGTTCTCATTGTTGTATTAAGTTAAGCTGTGTGTGTCCACAAGAGTCGTGTGGTGACTTTCGCTCAAAGCTGGCGAACAATACTCTGCAACAGGGAAGACTTGGAAGACTAGAGCCAAGGCTGCTGTTCTTAGAGTCGAGGCATTACAAACCTAAGTTGTGCCTGTTAGCTTGCTTATGTTGTTCCTGGAAGATATCTTTAACTTAGTTTTTTCCAAATGTTTTCAGTAAGTTTAGACTATGGTCAAGTGTGACACCAAGGTAACAAGGTGTTTTTCATAGATAAGAATCCTATTGCAGAAGTTTATTTTTAAACTTGGGTGGTGATAGCTATGTCATCAGCATAGTCAAACTTTTGACTAGCTGTTGGATGGTTATTGCATGTGTACATGTTAAATAAAGCTGGGGCAAGGACAGAGGAGAGAAAATAGGTGTTGAAGTATAAGTTAAGGAAATTAGCTAATGTAACTACTAGATATAAACTTGTCTAAATATGGTTGGGTTAGATTTAAACATGGATAAGTTGTTCAAAACGTGTATTGCAAACATTAATTTGTTTCTTTTAAATTGTTATTGTTAACGATATTTGTGTCATTACTGGAGTTTGAAAAGTCACCTCACTATTTGCTGTCAAAGAGAAATCCTCTTACTAATTAATCAGGAGGTGAATCTCTTTCTCTTCCACTCAGCACACACTGAATTAACGCCCTCCCCCCAGTTGTAACAATGTTTTTTATAGTGTTTTCTATATCTGGTGAAAGAAGAATGAGTGCATTTGGGAACATTAGAAACTAAAGATATAATATCTAGATTCAGACTATCTAAAACAATTTCAGCTGTGAAAGCTTCTGAATGAGAGATATGAGATGTTTTTGATATAGGACTTTGATGCTCAGTATACTGTTTTTTGAAAACAAACCTAAGTTTGTTTTCAAAAAACTTCTGCAATAGATAAGATAAGAAATTCAAAACTTCTGCAATAGATAAGATAAGAAATTCAAAACTTCTGCAATAGATAAGATAAGAAAGAAACCTCATATCATAAATGATGGAACATTTGGTCTTAATATATGGATTTTGGACAGACTATATAAACACAAAGTTAAAGGATAGTGATATTTTGGATGCTTTTATAATTCTTCTGACCATTTGGACATATGCTTTATAATGTCCCCCCATCATATTTCATCTCTCTAATATTGAATAAGTGTTGGAGTCAGATAATAAAGTGGTTCCTTTTGTTTCACAATTGTTTGCATTCATTAGAACAGACAAATCCCCTTCATCAGCTTTCAAAATAATGATGCTATTCTTCTTTCTTTCTTTGGCTACTGTTATGTTGCATCTTGGAATGGTAGCATTTAGGAGTAATAAGTGATGTGTCTAGTTTCCTTTTCAGTACTTACCATGATATAAATTTTTGATATTTTGAAAAAACCAAACCTTTCTGCCAAAATAGCTTTTTCATTTTGATTTAGTTTATAATTCGAAAGGTTTGATATTATCTTCTCATTGGGTTATATACTTTAATTTTTTCTCAGTTTTTTGGATGGCTTGTTCACTACTTCAGATCTGAAGTATTGTACAATCTTATTAGGGATTTTCACTTAGTAAAAAGAATTAAACCCAGCAGGATTATGCTGCACTTGTGACAAGTTATGAAATCCACGAAGGAGAACATCATAGTGCGTCTCAAGGTAGTCTTACTGTGGATTCCCCACTTACTAACCATTTCATGACCTGATCTATGGCCACGATAACTTATTTAGAATTTTAATATGTTGTTCCAGAGAATACAGTGAGGTTATCTCTGCCCACATCAAACCTTAAATAGGAATCAAGATTTAATTCTGGTGGTGTGTAGAAATTCTTAATAAGATCCTGCAGTACTGTCGTTAGGAAGCATTCCAGTGGTTGCTGGAAAACAGTGTTAGAAGTATGAGTAGAACAAAAGTCACTTCATATTCCATCATAAATGCTTCTTGTACTGCATTTGTATATTTTAGTATAGTATTACTTCCAAGCCTCCATCACATATAAAAATTCATTGCAGGAGGGTGAACACTCACAGACCTTAATAACTATCATACCATACCTTGAATACATTAAATATCACACACTCACCATTGGCCAATCAAACAATTTTACTTCCTTATTCACATGATCTCTGTACATTTTCCAGGGATGACCTCTTGTTCCCTCATCACCCATTCTCCTATGCAGTAATTCCTCTGTATCTATTTGATAAGCTCCTCTTGTCATCTTATACATCTCAATCACATCTTTGGGATTTCCTTTTGCCTGCTTGGCTGACTTCGTCTCGTAATCTGATTTTGTCTTCCTTACCATGATGGTCACCTTTCTTGTCTGTTCCTTGTACTGTTTATGAGTTAGCTGGCTGTCTTTCTTCATATATACCTTTCACAACATTTTCGTTTTTTGCAGCTGTTTCTTAATGATACTACTCATCATGTCATTATACATGTCCTTATGGACATGTATATTGCACTGCATTATGGAACACCATGGTAATTGATGTGCAGTCATTAGCTTCTATATACAAGTAGCCCAGTTGTGAAGTGACTTCATGTGCAAACTTTGTTTGCTTATGCTTGGATAAAGGATTAAACCAAGAATATAACTTCTTAACATCTTTAATTTATTATTTTTATTTATTTAATTTATAAGATATTACAAAAATAGAACTGTCTAGAGATCAACAGTTACACTTTTTTTGTCCAAATGTTGGAGACCTTTAATTCTTCCCAGGTGTTTATAGCATTGTTAAAATGGAACCCAGTATTTTGGACAGCTGTATAAAAATATACATGATACGGATACAACTCGTATAGGTAAATACGACTTCTCCATTGCTCCAATTTCACTCATGATGCAAAGCACATCTCCTTGCGGACATGTGCTTTGCATTATGGGAGATACTAAGACAAGTAGTGATGAGAGCTTGGTCCACCTTTACCATGAGTTGCCTCAGTCCTGAAGATACTTCAGCAGGCGCAAACTTTGATTGCTTACACTTGGATAAAGGATTAAACTAATTTTATTATACCCAAAAAGTGTATTAGCATGGCATGTCCTGAAGAACAGTTATTTCATTCAAAGGAAGTTACTGCATTTAGATTGCATAAATTGTTTACATTAGAAAGACTATTTGCTCTGGTGACCCAAACTTTGTGAAACCCATTTAAATGTAGCATAATTGATGAGTTACTCTTGAGTAAATTGGTACATTGCCTTAACTTCTTTCAGTTTGAAGATACTAATTACAGATTTGATTTTTTATGGTGCAGAGATATCAAGGATCATGCTGCGCCAAGACAAAGGTTACACGAGTACATATGGTAATTGGTTAGTAGGACAATCACAAACATCCATGGCCTTAAGAATTATCTTAATGTTAGCACAAAAAAAGTATGTTTAATATACTGCCATATATTTCAGTTTTGAAAATAAACTATCATCAGTGACTTGACAGAAACCAGTTTTTTTACAAGGTAAAATATAAACAATTGATCATTCAAAATTAGAATGAGCTGCATGATGTTACATTGCTAATCATAATATCATTTCACTGAAGAAAGGTAAACATAAAAGTGCAGAATAAATTACATGTATAAATTCACAATGTCATACAATAAACTTAATTTATAAAATTATATTAAAGATATCATTAGACAGATATAGTATCTAGATGGTCTTAAAATTAAAAATAAAAAAGAGTAATTGTGAAGTCTCTTTGAGAGGCTTTATAATTACTTACTGACATCTTCCCACAAGATATCGTAAAATTATTCAGATTCATAATCACTCCGGATATTTTTTGCGTCAAAACAAATTCTACAACCAAGTAGAAGGAACTGCCATGGGAAGTCCACTTTCCCCTGCTCTAGCCAACTTTTATTTGGAGCATTTAGAAGACATCCTTTTTTCATCTATATGCCCTCAACCTTCATTTTGGGTTAGATATATAGACGACATTTTTGCAGTGTGGCCTTACAACAGAGATTCCTGACGTTTTTAGCCAAAATCAATACTTTACGTCTTTGTATCAAGTTTACCATGGGAATTGAAAAAGACAACAAATTATCATTTCTAGACATCCTTCTCATCTGCTTACCATCAGGTAATTTAACAACATCTTTTTACAGAAAACCCACTTTTACTGGACGTTACATTCTCAAACAATCTGCTCATCATCCTTCTGAAAAGAGAGGAATCATAAAATGTTTAATTCAATGAGCTAGAACTAATTGTTCAACTCCCCATCATTTACAGAAAGAACTTTGTACTATCAAACAATACATGAAATTAAATGGCTTCTCCGAAAGGACTACACAACATCTGTTCGACTCCTACAAGCCAAACCAAAACAACAAAGAATCAATACGTCGAGTTCCAATTCCATATATCTGTGGAATTTCAGAACCAATTTCAAAAATTTTGAAGAAATATGATCTAACAGCTACTTATATTCCTATTAATAAAATATTCACTTATTTCCCCTAGTCTAAAGATAAACGCTCAACTATGTCTCTTCCTGGTGTATACCAAGTTCCATATATATCTCCCGTCTTTCTAACCTTGGACAAATTAGATGCTCAATAGAAAAATTAATACAAGAACATCAATCTTATTCTTCACAACAAAGCCAATAAGTCTGGATTGGCAAAACACAGAATAGAGACAAACTACAACATTCTCTGGTCCGAAACTCGCCTTCTACACAGATTTTAGTATAAATTCGAATGCCTATTCAAAGAGAGTGCTGAGGCCTTACTTCATCACCCTAACTCGAATCGGAATGACTGCATATTGTCAAAAATATAGGAAAGTTTGTTCTGAATAACACATAATTTTTTTTATTTTTTTAAAATTAAGACCATCTAGATACTACATCTGTCTAATGATATCTTTAATATGATTTTATAAATTAAGTTTTTTGTATGACATTGTAAATGTATAGATGTAAATTATTCTGCACTGTTATATTTCCTTCCTTCATTGAAATGATATCGTGATTAGCGTTGTAACATCACATGGCTCGTTCTAATTTTGAATGATCAGTTGTTTGTATTCTACCTTGTAAAAAAACTGTTTTCTGTCAAGCCACTAATGATAGTTTGTTATTTTCAAACAGAAATATACTTTTCTTGTGCTAACGTGTAGATAATTCTTAATTTCATGTCACAAATTTCTCTCAAAAGTAGAATTCCATGTCCTTGATGGGATTCGAACCAGCATCCTTTTGGCTGGAGAGCAGATATGTTAGCGCAGGGGGTTCTCAACCTTTTTCAGTGATCGCTATATTTAATTCAAGATATTAGATGTACCAGTAAGGCAGTGGCTCACGTACCACCAGTAGTATGCGTACCATAGGTTGAGAATCCCTGCGCTAGAGCATTGCCATGAGATGTACTACAGTTGCAAATGTTCCTGGTATTATCATTGTGTATGTAGTGTAAATAAATTTATATTTATTGTCACAGTTGCATAGTTTTTTATTTATGTTTATTATATTTGCTTATTAAAGTTAGTATGAGCAATTGTTTGGGTGGTAGTTTATTTGATTCTTTAAAACCGAGATGCTATCATATCCTGATGGGATTATAAATATGACTTTAGTTGCTAAGTAAGAAATTTGACTTTAGTAATACTTTTGGTGATAACAATCTCTCACTACAATGATGAAATCTGCCAAAGTAATAAGTCATTAATTTGTTGTATGGATCTTTTGACATATATATATCAGTGGCGTCATGTGCCCATTTAGATTGGGTGTGCTGTCATGGGACTTAGGCAACCATTGCTACATAATTCATGCCAATTTTACTGGATGATTGCATTTTTATTTATGTATGAAAGTTTTAAGAGTGCATAGTACATCAGCACTCATCTTAATTGGTCCAATGTAATTAATTGTAGGATAACTTTGAATACTTTATCAGTTATCATAATTTTAAATATCGAAAGCATAAAGGTCAAATGAATAATAGCTATGCCTAACATGCGCTGTTTATGTGAGAAGCACAAAGGCTTTACGCTTTGTGATGATATTAGGTTATCACTTGCAGATACTAGAACGAGACACAGATAATTTGAATTTTGATATGATTTTTAAACACAGCCATATAATATGCACAAAAATTGGAAAAAGTACAGTTGACTTTTGGACAATACCTGTTTGAACTGCACTAGTCCATTTATATGTTGATTTTTTTTCAATAAATATATTGGAAAGTTTTTTGGAGATTTGCAAGAATTTGAAAAAACTCGTGTGGCCTAGAAATATTGAAAAAAGTTAAGAAAAAATTAGGTATTTCATGAATGAATATATGCAGATACTAGTCTGTTTTATAATTTATTACCATAAATATATTATAAAAAGTTAAAATTTATCAAAATATATATAAACACTTACAAACCATACATGGTGCTATTTGCAGTTGAGAGAAATGTAAACAAACGTAAAGATCCAATATTAAATGATAACTGCATAAAATAAAAATTTTATAATGTTTCATTCATTTGTGTATAGGCCAGGCAAACATAAAGCAATCATATTGATGCTTCTTTGTTATCAGTGCATGAATCGTTATACCTGTAAATAAATATGCATTTCTTTTTCACATTATTTTTTCATTTTTCATGTGTAGTGTTAGTAATATATATAACATCTACAGTGTTTTGTATCACATAAGGCAATATTGATGTAGGTACTGACAGAGTGTTTTGTATCACATAAGGCAATATTGATGTAGGTACTGACAGACAGATGACTCATCTTGTAAACAGATGACATAAACTTACAGTATCGATAAATACAGAACAGTACTGTAAATATATTTTGTCTTCCTTATGATTTTCTTAATAACATTTTCTTTTCTTTGCCTTACTTTATTGTAAGAATACAGTATGTAATATATATCCAAAATATGTGTAAATCAATTGTTTATGTTATCTGTAAGTCTCCCAGTCAACAGTAGGCCATTAGTAGTTAAGTTTTTGGGAAAGTCAAAAGTTATATATGCAGATTTTTGACCATGCACTGGGTCGGCACCCCTAATCCCTGCATTGTACATGGGCCAACTGTAATCACTTGGGAAGTTATTATTTTTTCTGATTTAACCAAACAATGGCTGAAATAACTCGTTTTACTTATTTATACACAAGTTCCAACCTCCTTCAACTATAATCATACAGTCTGCAAAAACTCTGACAGAAAATGGGGCATTCAGTATATCATCAACACTGTTTCTTATTGTAAATATAGGCAAAAAAAGTTATAAATTATTTATAGAAAATTTTAAATATATATTAAAAACGTGCTTAAGGGTCAAAGCTGCATAACTGAGAGGAGACCTCCACATAGACTTTAAAGGAATGCGGAGAACCGACCAGGGCTTCTGAATTAATGTCCAATCCTCACCTTCTCGTGGTGCACCCTGTTGGGTATCTACTTGGATACTGAACGAACGAGGATGGGCTGGCAATTTGGGATTTAGCCAGCCAAATTGTATTCTTATTGGTTAAACCAAAATAAAAAATGATGGTACAACATGACAAAATTTCATGCCGGCTGGCGTGTCGGCCGATTAAACAAGGCCCCCGTTGTTTTCACCAGGGAACCAGGGCGAACAGCGAAAATTCAGCTACTGGAACAAATCTGAAAACAGCCCTAACTCAACATCACCGGAGTTAAAGATCGGTACTATCAACGTAAGAAGCCTGAATTGCAAAGAAATGGAGCTAGCTGAGGAATTAGATAAGTACCATAAGACATAATAGGGGTGACTGAAACAAAAAAGACAAAAACTGGTGAGATCTTTCTGAGCAATAAATACAAAATGTTATAATTATGAAATGACAATCAAGGAAAAGAAGGAGGAGTAGCCATAGTATTCAACACAAAATACGAGGCTAATCTTTTTGAATGCCAGTCTGTCTCAAGTAGAGTAATGTGGGCAAATATGAGAATGGGGAACTGGACAATGAGACTTATTTGTGCCTATGGTCCCACAGAAGGTTCTACTAAGGTAGAAGTGGAGGAATTTTTTGAGGCTTTAGAAAAAGCAACTGACACAATGAAAAAGGAAAAGTTGGTCCTTGTTGGGGATCTAAATAGCAGAGTAGGAAATGATTGTGAGACATACAAAAATATCTTGGAAAATTTGGAGAATAGAGCAAAGCTAATAGTAATGGCAAATACCTGTTGGATTTCTGCTTAGGACATGGACTGGTTATTACTAACACCATGTTCCAACATAAAAATGTGCGCAAATTCACATGGAGAGAAGAGGCTTGGAATAAGAAAAGTCTCATTGGCTATGTTATTGTTGATAGTGATGTTTTCTCCCTGGTGCAGGACACCAGAGTGTACAGAGGATTTGAAATTGGAAGTGATCACTATTTAGTCTTGAGCAGGATAAAATTGAATTTCATATTGAAAAGAATAACATGTAAGAAAGTTTTAAAGCGAATAAAAGTTGTGCATCTCTCAGATGTGAACTGTAGACTAAAATACACAAACATTATTGAAGAAAAAATGAAAGAGTTTGAGAACAGGAGTCAAACCTTAGAGATTCAGTGGCAAGCCTTGAAGAAAACATTGATTGATTCTGCAAGAGAGGCATGTGGTGAGGTTGTCTGCAAGGATAAAAAAATCAAAACTCCCTGGTGGACAGAGGAAGTTAAAGAGGCAGTGAAGGAAAAGAAGAAAGCATATCAAAAGTTCCTGTCAAATAAGTCAGCTTGTGCTCTTAGAGAATACAGAGACAAATGCAAGAATGCTAAACACTGTGTAAAACTAGCTAAACAAAAGTCATGGGAGGACTTTGGCAAGAATATAGAAAATAAATATGAAGAAGGTGGCAAAATATTTTGGAGGTTGTTGAAGAAGCTTAGGAATGGAGGAAAGAGTGCTGTAAAAGGAATTAGAGATGATAAAGATGACATGAAAACAGGAGAAAAAGATATCCTTGAAGTATTTAGTAATTACTTTGAAAAACTGCTAAATGAAACAAGCAGTAATGACAGCACAGTGGTAAAAAACACTGACCAGGCATGCAGTCAGGAATACATATCCATACTTGAAGTAGAAAGAGCCATCAAAGGCTTGAAATATGGAAAGGCAGCTGGAGTAGATGATATTCGACCAGAAATGCTGAAGTATGGTGGTATACGAGTCTTACAGTGGCTGCACTGCATAGTTCAGAAAGCCTGGACAGAGGGATGAATTCCTGATGATCGGAGTAGAGCTCTCATAGTACCCTATATAAAAAGGGAAATAAAACTGAATGTGAGAATTACAGAGGTATTTCTCTACTGAGTGTTCCTGGCAAGATCTATACAAGTATACTTGAGAAACGGTTGAGAAGAATTGTGGAAGAAAAGCTTGGTGAAGAACAAGCTGGATTCAGGTCAAATAGAGGCTGTCAGGATCAGATCTTCACTTTACGACAAATAGTCGAGAAAGCAGAGGAATATATCAGAGATCTGTATTTAAGTTTTGTCAATTTGGAAAAGGCAAATGATAAGGTGCCAAGAGAGAAGCTATTCAATACGCTGCAGTTATATGGTGTCAATGGGGCATTATATCAAGCAATACTTAGTCTTTATTTGAGTTGTAAGTCAACAGTTAGAATTGAAAGAAGTACAGGAAGATGGTCTAATGTTAAATCTGGTGTGAGACAAGGATGCACATTATCCCTTCTGTTATTCATTATCTATATGGATCACATTATGAAGGAATGTGGTATTAAACCTGATATCAAAATTGGAGATGTTAATGTCAGCTCTTTGCTTTATGCGGATGATGTTATACTTCTAAATAAATCCGCTACGAGTCTGCAAGATTCTCTGACTAAATTGAATAGCTGTTGTAATAGATATGGTATGAAGGTCAGCAATAAAAAGCCAAAGACAATGAAAATAGGCAGAATCATTGAAAATGTCAACTGTGTTGTGAATGGAGAACCTGTGGAACAAGTAAAACATTTCAGCTACTTAGGCACGATTTTTACTGAAGATAGTAAATTAAATATAGAAATAGACAACAGAATCAGCAAAGCTGGTATGGTGGGAAGTCAATTGTATAAATTCATATGGAATAAGAGAGAAATTAGTCGGAACACCAAATTAACTGTGTACAAGACAGTGTTCAAACCAGTTTTAACTTATGGATCTGAGAGCTGGGTCAGAAGTAAAACACTTACCAAAGACTAGAGACTGCAGATATGAGAGTCCTGAGAAAGATTATAGGCGTGAACAGTTGGCATCAATGGCAGTATCATATTAAAAACGAGGATATTAGGAAAGAACTTGACATTGTCAGCATCCAGGAATGCATTAGCAGAGCTAATCTCAAGTGGTATGGTCACCTAAACAGAATGGGTGAGGAACAATTAGCAAAACAAGTGTTCTCTGCCAGGTTGGCAGCAAAATGACCCAGAGGAAGACCAAGATATAGGTGGATTGATACGGTAAAAGTGCCTTAGACGATAGAAATATAAGATCTGATAATGTTGGGGTCTTGACAAGTAACAGACTGATTTGGAGGAAAATTGTAGATAGGAAGTTAGTAATGATATAATTTTTTCATGTAGTACTATCATACCTGTACACCCCTTGTGGGTACATGTCAGGAATTTGATGATGATTAAAAACCTGTCTATATCTGTGTTGTAAACACATCAGTTCACACTTATCACACTCATGACAATGTTCAGTTGGATTGCTTCACACAGTAACCAGTCACAGCCACTAAGAACTGCTGGGTGTTATTGTCTCAGCATACATGCACACACACTCTACTTGCCTTCTGGGCCATTTAAAAACACTGGAATACAAAGAATTTGACAATCTGTGCCATCTTTACATCTGTTTAAAGGCTCAAAGGTGATCTTTGATATGATAAAATGTTTATGCATCGAAATGTCTCCTCTTCATGAGCATTAGTATATGGTGTTTAATTTTAGGAATTACATGAACCAGCAAACAATTAGAGGAGTCTTTAACTGGAATAAGTGCAAAAATATAATATTGGGGAAATTGCTAGTCTGTGGGTGGGCACTGCACACCTAGCACATCCCAAATATATGCCACTGATATATATTAATAATATTATTAATATTAATACTTATTATAAAAACATTGTCTCAGTATAGTGATGAAATCTGCTAAAATGACATGATAAATCATTATTTTTGTTGTATGGATGTTTTGGCACACACTCTCTTTATATTTTTGTGCATTCTCTGGCTGATTTGTCTGTTTTGCAAGATGAAAAACACAAGTTTACAGTAGAAAAAAAAAAGCATTTATACCACTATATGAGATTGGCTAACTGATCTTCAGTTTGAAAAGAACTTTTATAAAAGTTTCTTTTGTCCTAAATTGGAGTTAAACTCAAGTCCTTCCATTTCAAGGGCAGTGTTGTGCCTTACTTGCAGCTGCATTATGTAGGTTCCTTGGGGTTGCACAGTCCATATTCTTTGGATGCTCTATATGTACCACTAATAAGGAACATATACTGTATATAAGATAGGAAAAATTTATGATTAACTGATAATGGTCTAAAAATTTTTTCTGGATTTTGGATGATGAATTTTTGTAAGTATCACTTTTTCTAAACTTGATCCAAATCTGTAATTAATTAAAAAAATGATACCGCCATGCGTAATATATACTATTCTACTATTATTTCTCCACTGAATGAACACCTCAAAATGAATGTAATAAATTTAGTTTAATCCTTTAACCAAGTGTAAGCAAACAAAGTTTGCACCTGAAGTATTTTCAGGACTGAGGCAACTAGTAGTAAAGATAGACCAAGCTCTCATCACTTCTTGTCTCAATATCTCCCATAATGTACAGCACATCTCCTTCCAGACATGTATAATGCTATGCATTAAGGGAAGGGCCACTACCCAGACTGGTTTCGACCTTTATTGAGGTCTCGTCAGTGGGAGCCAGACCCAGAAGTGGTGATACTAAGGTTAATTTAATAATATTAATTTAATAATAAGATGGTACACCTTTTGGCAACTCGTATAGGTAAATATGACTTCTCCATTGCTTCTGCCTTAGTATCACCACTACTAGGTCTGTCTCCCACTGACGAGACCTCAATAAAGGTCGAAACCTGTCTAGGTAGTGGCTCTTCCCTTAATGCATAACATTATACATGTCTGCAAGGAGATGTACTGTGCATTATGGGAGATACTGAGACAAGGAGTGATAAGCGCTTGGTCCACCTTTACTACAAGTTGCCTCAGTCCCGAAGATACTTCAGGTGGTGCAAACTTTGTTTGCTTACACTTGGATAAAGGATTAAACTAAATTTATTATAGTCTAACCAAGTGGAAAATAAACTTCCGACTTCTAAAAATGAATAATTTCTTTTATTAGTAAGCACAAGTTAATATTAGCAGAATGTGTGGTGCTGCATTATGTTTTTGGTATATAGGTATCCTTAGTAGAATCTTTCTCGAATTTCATTTGGTGATCTGACAATTACACTTGTTATTTTGCATAATTTGCAAGTTCTTTGGTTCATTTTATTTGTACGTTCAGTTAGCGCATATATAATTTGTTGCTGTGATAACATCGTGTCACATAAAAAAAAAAGTTCTGATTAGCTTGAGAAGGTTTGTATCTAATTTTATTGTGTTAACTTTAGAATAAATTTAGTTATATTAAAACATTAGGTGCAAAGAGATCAAGGATGTTAGTGAAGCTGTTAGTTCGCAGAAGGAAGAAGTGAAAGAGTTGATTGTTTTGGCAGGCTTGAGTGATTTGAAAGATGAGAAATACACACTGAGAGAGGATATGAAAATCAAATGTGAGAAAGGAAAGATTGAGTCTGCTGCCTTGCTGTGATAAGACAGAATTGAGAAGAAGGGTCATTATTACTAATGGGTCAGTCATAAGATTGTGCAGGAGGAATAATGAGCAGTTTTTAGATGTATGAAGTGAATTGAATGGATGTATATATGCCTGATGGACTACATTTGAATAGTTTTGGCAGCAGATGCTTGAAGAAAGTGTTGTTCAGTGAGTGGTTGAAGTGCAAAATTGGGGAAACTAGTGATATTATTGGGGATGCAGTCAAGCAAGTGTTTAGCCATCAGGATCATTTCTGCATTCTCAAATGAATGCGAGTACAGAAGTGATCATGAATGGCTGGGTGCAGTTTCCTGGGTTTTAAATCTGAATGCATTGGTAATGACATTACATAATGGTAACTGGGCCCAAGTGAATGTCAAAATGCATGTACACAAATGCCCATTGTGTGAGAAATGAAGGAGAGGGGGTTTCTGGCATTTGTCAGCTCAATTTGGCCAGAAATTATCAGAAAGACCTGGGTTTACAGAAAATGATAAACTTACAAGGATAGAATGTAAGGGATATTGTATTTTCAGAAAGGATAGAGGGAACAGGACATGAGGACAGGTAGAATCTCAACTAACAAAAATAGAAATTAAAGAAGATTTTAGATGTGAGGGAGACGGTTCATTTGATGCTATCTGGTGTGCAATAGAGCCAGTAGGAAAAAATATATTGTTAGTTGCTGCTGCTGTAGATCCAGAGGACCAAAGGATGATATGGATATCATGCATTGGCAGATTAGCACAATGAGTGAAGGCCAAGCAATAATTATGGGGAACTTCATCTAGGGGGATATAGATTGGAAGGAAGAACAGACACATGGCAAGATGGAAATAGAACTTATATAGTTACTAAGGGATAATTACCTGAAAGAGCATGTGATGGAGGGGACTAGTGTTTTGAGAGTGTTGGATCTAATAATAATCAAAAGATCTGTTTGTAACAATGCTAGCAACCCTCCCTCTAATCGGGGAAAGCTGCCATGCACCCATGTTCTGGAGAATACTCAAAATGTGGAATTCCCAGTCAAGAAAGGGTTTATGTTGAACTACAGAACTGGTGATTGTGACAAATTTAGGTTGTAGCTTGGAGCAGTACTGTGGCATAAGGAAAGAATGTTAGTAACATGAGAAGTAGTCAGGAATGTGTCAGAGAGACAGTATTTGCAAAAAATTAAAGATGGAAACTTAAACTTGCATGATGTAAATTTGTTAGATGTAAAATTTTTGCTTAAGTATCATAACAGTACTGAAGATGCCTTTGATACTTAGAAAAACTAAGTATCAAAGGCGTCTTCAGTACATTAACAGTGCAACACAAAATAAAATGAAATAAAAGAATCAATTTTAAGTTATATGTTTAGAAATTCTTTTAATATGTGGGAGTGGAATCTGAGAGATAACTTCGTGAGATATAGAGACCCAAAGCTGTTAAAGGCTTTTTTGATAAAGGACTCATTGAAGCCTTTTTCCATGGATTTGATATTATTCAATTCCTGCAGTAGAATGTCTTTAGTGGAACTCCAGATCCCTTTGCTCCTATAGTGTGCCTTACTTTGGGCAGTTCAGGCAGATCTACAGCCATCCTTTGTGAGGGACATAAATTATATATCCACTATCTTGAACCTGAGCAGTCTGGCATAGCAAAACGTCATCTCGAATAAACAGCTTTGGAGTTTATTCTCGTGTTCTTTGGAAGAAAAACTAAACTTTTACATAAAAGTAGATTCTTTGTAGAGCGGTTATACAAGGGAAGAGCTGTGAGGCTTTTCTACACCACTGAACTTAAACGGATCTGTTTGGCCTTTGGTTATCCTCTTTATGGAAATATTATTGTATCAGTATTTGTTTAAGGAAATTAACAATGTAGATTTGATAATAACTAAAAATATTTATTTATTACTTCCTGTATTTCACTGAATTAAATAGGCATCTTCAGAGATTAATACACTAGTATTAAACACATATGTGCAGGCGCACTTCAGTAATAAAGGTTGAACGAGAGAGAGATACAGGAAGACTTAAAGTCTTATAATTACACCACCACTTATTGGCTTTTGGTTGGATGTTCTTGACTGTTGGAGTAACTGTCTCCCAATGAGGGTTTCCCCATATGAGGGGAAGTTTGATATAACCATATTTGTTTATTTTGGTATAGTTGGTAAGAGTTGCAGCAGATTCGAGGAAATGCCTCTTGAACTTAAATTTGTTTCGGTGGAGTTTTTTTCTACTGGATCTTGTGCCAGGTATATCCAGAACATAGCCTGCTAATCCTGAGCAGCTGTAGTGATGGAATTGAATGTAATCCTGGTGCTATATGGATGTTGGCTGTTCTACTTGTTTGTCCATAGCATGAAAGGTTGCAGCTGCATACGTGGTGCACTCCAGGTAAATCCAGAAGTTGTAGCTGGTTTTTGGGGGAGTGGATAGGGGGTTGCTAGTGTTTTGTGTGGTTTATAAGTGGTCACAAGATTGTGTTTTTTAAGTTCTTGGCCACCTTTTCTGAGATGTCACAAATATGGGGGATGATGATGGATTTGCTGTAATCTATGTTTGGATTACGTGTGTTTGGGGGGTGACTGTTGATAGATGTATTTACTTGTGTGTATGGTTTTCTGTAGACTGTGAAGGTCAGAGATTCATTTGGTTGTCTTGTAACTAGTGTCTAGGAAGGGCAGACTGTTGTTACTTTCTATTCCTGTTGTGAATTGGATCCAGGCATGTTTGCTGTTCAAATGAGAAGGAAAGTGTCTAAGGTGCCCCCTTCCATGTGGACAAATTGCAAACACATTGTCCACATAGCATAGCCAAATAATAAGTTTAAGGAGGGGGGGGGAGAGGAATTCAGAGCGTTCTTTTCAAATGTCTCTGTGAAAAACTTAGCCCAGTGGGGAGTCCACGGCTGTACACTTGATTTGTTTTGTAGAATTTTGCCAAACAAAATAACCTTCGTTCATCTTGAACTGAAACAGGGCTGAGATATCAGAAGGGAATTGTGCTTGGATAAGTGAGGTATCCTTGAGTGGAGCATTTGTGAATAAGGAGAAGACATCGAAAATGACCATTAAATCATTGTTGCAGAGCATGAGTCTCGTCTGGTATACTGGACTTAAAATTGACTGAGTTTTTGATATGTGATGAGGTATTGTCAGTAGTACAGGAAAGCACTTTGGCTAAATGTTTAGCCAGTTTGTAGGTGGCTGAGTCTATATCATCTACAATTGGGCATAGTGGTACATCCTCTTTATGGATTTTTAGAAGTCCATAAATATGGTGGTGGGGGGGAGAGTCTGGAATTGTGGGGTTTCAGTTTGTTTTTCACATCTGCTGGCCAGGAAGTGTCATCTTTTAGCTGTCTATGGATGGTTGTAATCTGTGTGCTGTCCCTCATATGGGAAACCCTCATCACTAGACAGTCACCCCAACAGTCAAGAACACCTAACCAAAGCCAACAAGCCAACATAATTATAGGACTTTAGGTCTTTCTGTCTCTTCCTGTTCTATTTTAGTTACTGAATTGTGTCTGCTTGCATGTGTTTAATACCATTATATTAATCCCTGAAGATGCCATAACTTTGGTGAAACATAGGAAGTAATAATTAAATATTTTTAGTTATTATCAAGTCTATATTGTTTATTTCCTTAACCACTCAATCGGTCGCGACATGCATACATGTCAAAGTTACCACAGATGTGAAGTGCATATTAAAATTGTAATACCATTAATATTACATTAAAAGATATAATGAATATGAAGTGCATGAGTAGTGATATATTTTATCCATATTATAGCAATGTGGTTAAATAGTATACAATGATGGAGAATCAGCGTATTAATTAATTATCATTTTTTAAAAAAAAATTTTTAATTTTTTTTTTAAATTAGGAATTGACTGACCAACTGTTCTCTTACTTATGCTGCAGTGGCATTTTTATTTTGCATTCCATTGTTAATATACTGAAGATTGCCTTCGATACTTAGGCAAAAATTTTATATCTAATAAATATTCTTCATGTGGGTTTAAGTTTTTAGGCTTCCTTCTTTAATTTTTTACAAACGTGACAGCATATCTTATGAGCATTATATGTTTCTTATCATAAGTGTATCTTATGAAGTGTATTTTGTGCGCATTACAGAGTGCAGACAAAAAGGATGATGGGTATGGTAAGGAAGGCTAAATCAGATTGAGAGAAAATTAACTAATTGGCCAAAATAAATCCGAAAAAGAGTTTTTTTTAATGTGTATCAAGTAATAGAGCGAATGATTATGGTATATCCAGGATAACTTTAATAATAATATATAATCCAGGATAACTTTACTCAATGCCAGTGGTGGGAAAGTAAGAGAAGCAGAAGAAATAGTTAAGCTGCTAAGCAATCAATTTGCAAGGGTGTAAAATTTCAGGTGGAGACTTTTCAGTTACTGATGTGAGAATTGAGGTATACAAACTAGAGGTGCTCAGCATATCGAAAAATGTCAGTGTGAATACATCAGTGGGACTAAATGACAGGTCAGTCTGTATGCTATGAGAATGTGCAGGAGAACTGGCACTGACGAAGTTGTTTAATGTAAGTCTCAGCTCTGGCAAGGTTCCTAGGAAGTGGAAAGATGAGATGATAGTTCCTGTATTATACTATATTATGATACTATTTCCTGCTTTAAGTGAGTGATTAATCAGTTAACATGATTTTTTTACCTTATGCGAAATTTAACTTATGTGAAATTTTTTTGTCGCTAATTTGCAGCGAGCGGTAACACTTGTCAATGTATCAGATGGTGGCATTGCTGCAGGCGGTGGCTGGCGACACTCGGCAGTTGACTCAAAGCTCTCATTGCAAGTGCACGTGCATACTCCGTTCTCTTGCTCAATCACTTTTCCTACATTTTGCTTTAATTTAGAGGAGGGTGATTATGATGATCATCAAATATTCAATGTCGACGAAACATCTCTTTAGGAAGCATATGTAAACAAAAAATTTCCTAGCTAAAACTGAAACATCTCAACCAGGATACAAAGTATCTAAAGATCATCCTACACTTTTATTAGGAGGAAATGCAGAAGGCGACTTTAAACTCAAGACTCTGTTAGTTTATCATGCACAAAATTCGAGATCTAACGTTATTGAAGAAATGCGCACGACTGGAAAAAAACTTGGATTTAATGAACTAGATAATGAAGATATGAGAAACTTGATTGATTCCCATTCAGAACAGTTAAGCAAGAATGATCTCCTTCAACTAGAAGAACACCGTGCATATGAAGAAGAAGTATATATGAAGAGAATATTACGACTAAGAAGCTAACTGCAAAAGAACTTGAGGTAGTTTTCAATTACATTGAGCATGCTAAGGAAATCTTGTTTGATGTCGATCCTGATATCGAAGTGTGCCGAAATCTTGATAAAGTGATTGTCCCCTATTGCAAATTGCATGACGATGAAAAAGCACTATTCAAACATCTTCACTTAATTTTTTTTGTAAAAAAGTAGCTCACTCAAATATTTAGACATTCAGTAAAAATTTAAGCAATTGAATTTTATTAACTTTGATGATTTTATCCTCTAATACAGCTTATACTGTATTTTTTTTTTTTAATTTACTCAAAGTGATGGATGAATTATAATTAAATGTATATCCTGCCTTAGTAATTTATTCACATTTTGTAATAAAGTGACAGGGGAATTGTATAAAGGAAATGGTTACAGTGTAACGAATGCTTTTTAATGCGTTATTGTAACGATGGCTGTTTGCCTATATTGTAATATCTTCTTTATTCTTTATAGCAGTGCGCTTTTGCTTTTGTAACCTTTCTCATTTATTCTATTGTGTACTATGTTTATCCACCTTTCATATTTACTAGTCATATGCCTAGGAACACTGGAAAATTTATTTGTTAAGACTGTGCCACCAATATTTCTATATCAGCATAAATTTCAGTAATACGTCTGGTAGATCTCTCTCACTAGCATAAATTCCTTCAATAAAGTTTATATAAACAGTCTTGGTTCTGAACTACTTAAACTACACTTTTAATGCCTTAGTTGTTTTCTGCTCACAGGTCCGAGTTTATTTAGGAACAGTGCATTGTAAATTAAAAGATCAGGCGGCACTCTATTGACATATAAAATAACACACATTTATTTACATTAATAACAAAGTACATTAATTAAATGATAGGGAGGTTACTCTCTCTACTTATCCGTTAGACTTTTAGCATAAAGAAACAAGCTTTCCCTTTTCAACACTAAATAACTATATAATATAATTACTCAATTACTTCTCTGCTCGAATTAATAATTACTCAATTACTTAATTAAATTATTGAAACTAATTTACTCACAAAGAGGTTAGCTACCTATGCCAAGTTATCTCACAAATTATATTCCAGTTAATAACAAATCAGAGGACTCTTTTATAAATACTTATTACTATTTCTTATCAGTCCATCTGTAATGTATCTCCTAGATTACAAAAGATGGAACAAACTTACAGAGGCTCTGTCTTGCACTAAAGTCCCTATGCTTTTCCTTTCATCTCGAACCTTACGTTGGGATATTGGCGGGATTTGGACTGTAATTTTCTGGTACTCGAAAAGCTCAGGCAAGAGGTTTCAGCATACAGGCTTGAAGATCGCTCTGCAACTTTTGGCTTTGGTTGACCTCCTGCAGCAAAAAGACATCCGATCGACACTGTCTCGGGTATTTACATCGGCTTTTCTCTCGGCATTCCCATTGTTCTCCTCTGGTGTGGGCTCGCTGTAACGTCCGGTCCTCTGGATCCTACTCCCAATATTTCTGCCTCTAACTGCCGATTCCGATAACTCCCGATGTTCGGCTCGGTCCCTTTTTATTTCACATTCTCTGAGACCTTGCACGAAGGGTTGTAACCCCCAAAGAATTCGACACGACTCCTTGATCTTCTGTTAAGACCAACCCGTTCTTTCTTCTCCTCCGTGCACTCCTTTAATTCTATCTTGTCGGACAGCGGAAATTTGTATGAACCTTGCGGATCTCTTTGAAAGTGTTTATACGCAAAGCTCACAAACAACTTTCTTCTGCCCTTATACAGAGCTATTATACAGAGTTCTGGTGGCAAAGCATTGCCTTTGTTTTTGACATTCTAGAAATTTATGTTAAAGCAGTAAGTACAGTCAATTCCCCTAGGGGGTGCTTAAGGGTCAAAGCTGTATAACTGAGAGGAGACCTCCACATAGCCTTTAAAGGAATGCGGAGAACTGACCAGGGCTTCTGACCTAATGTCCAATCCTCACTTTCTCGTGGTGCACCCTGTTGGGTATCTACTTTGATACTGAACGAACAAGGATGGGCTGGCAATTTGGGATTTAGCCGACCAAATTGCATTCTTATTGGTTAAACCAAAATAAAAAATGATGGTACAACATGACAAAATTTCATGCCGGCTGGGGCGTCGCCCGGTTAAACAAGGCCCCCGTTGTTTTCGCCAGGGAACCAGGGCGAACAGCGAAAAGTCAGCTACTGGAACAAATCTGAAAACAAACCCCAACTCAACATCACCAGAGTTAAAGATCGGTACTATCAACGTAAGAAGCCTGAATGGCAAAGAAATGGAGCTAGCTGAGGAATTAGATAAGTACCAGATCGACATAATAGGGGTGACTGAAACAAAAAAGACCAAAACTGGTGAGATCTTTCTGAGCAATAAATACAAAATGTTATATTCAGGCAATAACAATCAAGGAAAAGAAGGAGTAGCCATAGTATTCAATACAAAATATGAGGCTAATCTTCTTGAATGGCAGTCAGTCTCAAGTAGAGTAATGTGGGCAAATATGAGAATGGGGAACTGAACAATGAGACTTATTTGTGCCTATGGTCCCACAGAAGGTTCTACTAAGGTAGAAGTGGAGGAATTTTTTGAGGCTTTAGAAAAAGCAACTGACACAATGAAAAAGGAAAAGTTGGTCCTTGTTGGGGATCTAAATAGTAGAGTAGGAAATGATTGTGAGACATGCAAAAATATTTTGGGAAAATTTGAAGAAAAGAGCAAAGCTAATAATAATGGCAAATATCTGTTGGATTTCTGCTCAGGACATGGACTGGTTATTACTAACACCATTTTCCAACATAAAAATGTGCACAAATTCACATGGAGAGAAGAGGCTAGGAATAAGAAAAGTCTCATTGACTATGTTATTGTTGATAGTGATGTTTTCTCCCTGGTGCAGGACACCAGAGTGTACAGAGGATTTGAAATTGGAAGTGATCACTATTTAGTCTTGAGCAGGATAAAATTGAATTTCATATTGAAAAGAATAACATGTAAGAAAGTTTTAAAGCGAATAAAAGTTGAGCAGCTCTCAGATGTAAACTGTAGACTAAAATACAGAAATATTATTGAAAAGAAAATGAAAGAGTTTGAGAACAGGAATCAAACCTTGGAGATTCAGTGGCAAACTCTGAAGGAAACATTGATTGATTCTGCCAGAGAGGCATGTGGTGAGGTTGTGTGCAAAGATAAAAAAATCAGAACTCCCTGGTGGACACAGGAAGTTAAAGAGGCAGTGAAGGAAAAGAAGAAAGCATATCAAAAGTTCCTGGCAAATAAGTCAGCTTTTACTCTTACAGAATACAGAGACAAATGTAAGAAAGCTAAACAGTGTGTAAAACTAGCTAAACAAAAGTCATGGGAGGACTTTGGCAAGAATATAGAAAATAAATATCAAGAAGGTGGCAAAATATTCTGGAGGTTGTTGAAGAAGCTTAGGAATGGAGGAAAGAGTGCTGTAAAAGGAATTAGAGATGATAAAGGTGAAATGAAAACAGGAGAAAAAGATATCCTTTAAGTATGGAGTAATTACTTTGAAAAACTGCTAAATGAAACAAGCAGTGATGACAGCACAGTGATAAAAAACACTGACCAGGCATGCAGTCAGGAATACATATCCATACTTGAAGCCATCAAAGGCTTGAAATGTGGAAAGGCAGCAGGAGTAGATGATATTCGACCAGAAATGCTGAAGTATGGTGGTATAAGAGTCTTACAGTGGCTGCACTGCATAGTTCAGAAAGCCTGGACAGAGGGACGAATTCCCGATGATTGGAGTAGAGCTCTCATAGTACCCATATATAAAAAGGGAAATAAAACTGAATGTGAGAATTACAGAGGTATTTCCCTACTGAGTGTTCCTGGCAAGATCTATGCAAGTATACTTGAGAAACGGTTGAGAAGAATTGTGGAAGAAAAGCTTGGTGAAGAACAAGCTGGATTCAGGCCAAATAGAGGCTGTCAGGATCAGATCTTCACTTACGACAAATAGTCGAGAAAGCATGGGAATATAACAAAGATCTGTATTTAAGTTTTGTCGATTTGGAAAAGGCATATGACAAGGTGCCAAGAGAGAAGCTATTCAATTCGCTGCAGTTATATGGTGTCAATGGGGCATTATATCAAGCAATACTTAGTCTTTATTTGAGTTGTGAGTCAGCAGTTAGAATTGAAGGAAGTACAGGAAGATGGTTTAATGTTAAATCTAGTGTGAGACAAGGATGTACATTATCCCCTCTGTTATTCATTATCTATATGGATCACATTATGAAGGAATGTGGTATTAAACCTGATATCAAAATTGGAGATGTTAATGTCAGCTCTTTGCTTTATGCGGATGATGTTATACTTCTAAATAAATCCGCTACAAGTCTGCAAGATTCTCTGACTAAATTGAATAGCTGTTGTAATAGATATGGTATGAAGGTCAGCAATAAAAAGACAAAGACAATGAAAATAGGCAGAATCATTGAAAATGTCAACTGTGTTGTGAATGGAGAACCTGTGGAACAAGTAAAACATTTCAGCTACTTAGGCACAATTTTTACTGAAGATGGTAAACTAAATATAGAAATAGACAACAGAATCAGCAAAGCTGGTATCGTGGGAAGTCAATTGAATAAATTCATATGGAATAAGAAAGAAATTAGTCGGAACACTAAATTAGCTGTATACAAGACTGTGTTCAAACCAATTTTAACTTATGGATCTGAGAGCTACGTCAGAAGTAAAACACTTGACCAAAGACTAGAGACTGCAGATATGAGAGTCCTGAGAAAGATTAGAGGTGTGAACAGATGGCAATATCATATTAAAAATGAGGATATTAGGAAAGAACTTGACATTGTCAGCATCCAGGAATGCGTTAGCAGAGCTAATCTCAGATGGTATGGTCACTGAAATAGAATGGGAGAGGAAAGATTAGCAAAACAAGTGTTCTCTGCCAGGTTGGCAGGAAAACGACCCAGAGGAAGACCAAGATATAGGTGGATTGATACGGTACAGAGTGCCTTAGACGATAGAAATATAACATCTGATAATGTTGGAGTCTTGACAAGTAACAGACTGATTTGGAGGAAAATTGTAGATAGGAAGTTAGTAATGATGTAATTTTTTCATGTAGTACTGTCATATCCTGTACACCCCTTGAGGGTACATGGCAGGAATTTGATGATGATGATGATGATATTTACCATAAAATATATAGAGACATACAAAGTTATTTTTGTAACAATCTCATGAGACTTGACCTCTGTAAAAATCAATGTAAAGCGCTTTGGTATTTCCAAGCTACATTGAGTTTTACAACACCATGATACCACATAGGAAAACTATTACATAAGTTGGAACAAATGGAAATGGTTACTAAGCTCGTGACCTGAGTAGTGGTGGTTTGGGGTGGCTGACAGGCAGACACCAGAAAGAAGTGGAGGAGTGGAATCTAGGAGAATGAGGGTGACTAGTGGAGTGATTCAAGGCTATGTACCGAGACTACTACTCTTTAATTTGTCTATTAATGATACATTGAATTATTTAAGGTTGTTGTTGGTTGATGATGCAAACTGGGAAGAGCAGTTGTTGATAAAGGTGTGACGCAGATGTCACCTATATGTAGATGTCACGCAGAATGATTTAAATAAATTAGCACTGGGAGTTCAAGCACAGTGGTGGTCAATTTAATGTTGCAAAATGTTAAGTTATGCCTGAGTATGATATGATTACATACTTTGTATCATATGTTATGGTACTAGATTGGAGCAAATTCATAAGGCTAGGATTTTGGGGTTATGGTAGAAGTTGAAGTACAGAGGACATATTGCAAAAGTATTACTTGGATATTGAAGAACATGTTGACAAGTAAAGATAGAGTTTGTCATTCTTCTTTATAAGGCTTTGATTTGGCTGCATCTTGACTTCTGTGCACTGATTCAGTCGCTTGGGTTTCTTAGTGATCAGGAGGTGGTGGAGAGGGTACAGAGATGAGTAACCAAGCTAGTGACAGGTCTGTGGAATATTCCTTAGAATAGATTGAAGGCATGTGAGTTGCAGAGTTCAGTTGAGAGGTAGAAGAGAGGAAACATTTTAGAAAATTATAAGTTATACACTGTCTGTCCAAAAAGAAACCGAACTTTTTGAAAATAGAATAAACTAGTGGTGCCACCTGTTGTATATTTTTTGTTGTCGAAAGCAGCAACCTTCTTTAGCGTTGTGTCAACTGTTTATGACATTTGTTTCATTAGAAGCCGAGTTATAATGCCAAGAGTGACACTGTGTTTTGATGAATGGTCAGAAAATGAGTTTCAAACACAGAGCTGCGATTGACTTTTGTGTTAAACTTGGAAAGAGTTTTACCGAAACACATCAAATGCATCAAAAAGTGTACGGTGATGAATGCTTATCCTGTACTTAAGTTTACAAGTGGTTTAAACGATTTCAAAGTGGTCGTGAGATGCTTGAGAATGACGAAAAGCTGGGCCATCCAAAAACTGGACTGAGCGAAATTAACATCCAAAAAGTGTGATTTCATCCACGAAAACCTGAAATCGTCCGTGAGATTGATTGAAGAAGGATTGGGGGATTCCAAAATCAACTGTGCACAACATTTTGACCGAGAGTTTGGGCCTTTGTAAATTGAATTGTTCATTAAAACCGCTTGTAAGGAGTCATACTCCCTTGAAATGATTGTTACTGGTGACAATGTGGTGTTTGGGTATGAGCCTAACACAAAGTGCTGAGTGGAGACCACCAGAAGAGGGGCTTCCAAAAAAAAGTAAAAAAAAAAGACAATACTGATTTATTTCTACGATTCCAAGGGCATTATCCACAAAGAATTCGTTCTGCCTGGCCAAACGGTCAATGGCGAGTTTTATCTCGAAGTTTTGAAGCGATTGATAGCGAGAATTCATCGCATACGGCATGAATATCATGATGCAGGCAGCTGGTCACTTTTGCACGATAATGCACAATCTCATCGTTTGAGCATTGTGTTACAGTTTTTGAGCAAAAACCAAGTTTGTGTGTTGTATCACTCATCATATTCACCTGATTTAGCACCCTGTGACTTCATTTGCCGATGAAAGGAAAGTGATACGACACCGTTGAAAACATTCAGGCGGCAGTAACTACGACCCTCAACAGTATCCCAAAATCCAATATAAAAAACTCATTTAACGAATTAATTGACAGTGCCAAATGCTGTATCGAAGCTGAGGGAGAGTATTTTGATTGGAATAAATGATTTGAATAATTATAATTGGTCTGTTTGATTTTCTATCAAAAATTCGGTTTCTTTTTGGACAGAGGGTGTATATTGAAAATTTTCAATACATGATAAGGGGAGAACGTGGTTGTCATCCCTGGAAGTTATGTAATAGTGTGTAGTTAATAAGGGTGCATGGGCTAGATTCTTTCTTTGGAAAGTGGTGTTTCCACACCACTCTCCAACCAAAAAATTCATTCTATTCATAGAATGGACTTGTGAATATCCTGCAGTGATGATGAATGAGTTTAAGGAGAGGTATGATAGGTATTGTGTAAGTAAATGGCTAGTCTGGATTTCCTACAGTAAATCTTGATTCCATGGAGATACTTGTCTTATAATAATAATTGCTATTATGTGATGTTTTAGTTATTGAACTTATAAACTGCAGTTCGGTAATTAACACGTCACTGAATTTGTTATATTTGATAGTACTTTTTTCCTCCCACTTTAATTGTGAGTGACTGTTGAAACATTGTACTTTGAAAGTACTTGATCACTCAAAGTTTTATCACTTCAAGTGAGTAATGCAACTGTGCATAGTGTCATATGCTTTCTATAGCATATCATGCTTTGCAGAATGCAAATTCTTATACCAAAACAAGTGTTTCCACTTTATATAAAAAGTGTGTTGTACCATCATTTAATATTCTGTCATTTTGTACCACATTTAATATTGTGGTTTAAGCCAATAAGAATACAATTTGGTCAGCTGAATCCCAAATTGACAGCCCATCTCATTTGTTCAGTATCCAGGTAGATACCTAACAGGGTGCACCACGAGAAGGTGAGGATTGGATGTTAAGTCAGAAGCCATGGTCGGTACTCCACATTCCTTTAAAGGCTATGTGGAGGTCTCCTCTCGGCTGTATACAAATGTATACCCCAAATTAGCTGTATACAAGACAGTGTTCAAATCAGTTTTAACTTATGGATCTGAGAGCTGGGTTAGAAGTAAAACACTTGACCAAAGACTAGAGACTGCAGATAAGAGAATCCTGAGAAAGATTAGGGGCATGAACAGAAAGATTAGGGGCATCAATGGCAATATCATATTAAAAACGAGGATATTAGGAAAGATCTTGACATTGTCAGCATCCAGGAATGCATCAGCAGAGCTAATCTCAGGTGGTATGTCACTTAAACAGAATGGGCAATTAAAGATTAGTAAAACAAGTGTTCTCTGCCAGGTTGGCAGGAAAAGACCCAGAAGAAGACCAAGATATAGGTGGATTGATATGGTAAAAAGTGCCTTAGAAGATAGAAATATAAGATCTGACAATGTTGGAGCCTTTACAGGTAATAGAATGATTTGGAGGAAAATTGTAGATAGGAAGTTAGTAATGATGTAAATTTTTCATGTAGTACTATCATATCCTGTACACCCCTTGAGGGTAAATGTCAGGTAGTTGATGATAATAAAAAGGTATATTTATGCCTTGAAGTTCTTTTATTCCATTTACAGTATGCATGTTTTATTTATTTATTTATTGTTTCATTCTTGCTGTGTATCTAGCATATCTCTAGGTACTATAGTTTTTCATTGCCTCCCAATAGCTTATTGACAGTGTCAAAGAATAATGTAGGTTTACAACTTTAAATACATAAGAGTTGAAGGTGATTTTGTTATCAAATGTTTCCATTATAAAGTAAAAAGAATGCATATTTGTCATATGGTACATGTTTTATATTAAGATTTCACCCTAATAACATTTAGTTAAGAGTTTTGCATGCTATGAAGTTCCATATTTCTGCTGTGCAAATGGTTTCACTGTGTAGGAAGTGTTTATATCATATAACCATACTGTTGCCAGACTTGTTTATAAAATTGTCAAATGGTGAAGTGTGATCATTACTCCAGAAAATGTTTTTCCACTGTTCTGTAGTCCAAGCAGCATGCTTTATATCACTCCACCTAATGCTTGGCATTGCTCTTGCTGATGGCAGGCTCGTTTGCAGTGCACAGCCATGGAAATCTTCTTCATTTCCTGATAAATGGTTGTGTTGCTTGCAGTGGCATTTTGGAACTTGGCTTGGTAGTGAGTGTTTCAACCAAGGACAGCCGATTTTTTTTTTGTATCATGTGCTTCAGCACTTGGCGGTTCTATTTTAAGAATTTATGTTTCCTACCAGGTCACGATTATGCTATTGTTGATGTGGGCATCTGCAAGCAACAGGACAGAACTTTACTGCACTAAGTTATTTTAACTTTGGCATTCTCTGATAGTGCAACATTGAAAGTTGCTGAGCTGTTTGGTAAGGCCCATTTTACTGTTAATGTTTGTCTATGAAGATTGCAAGACTGCTTTTATACCTGTATAAGCCATTGTTATGATGTATACAGCTATATTCACTATTACAAAGTGGTGTCTGGATATTTGTGATTTTGTAGTATTGCTAGGTATTTGATAATAGAGATATGTACAAAGGATGGTTGAATGAATGAATCATGATTTGTTGGTTGTAACTATGAATATTATGAATTGATAGGTATTAAATCTGAGTAACTGGAATGTTGTCCTTGAAAGGAAATTAATTTTAACATATAATCCATTTTTTTTTTTCTTTCAGAAAATTACAATTAAGAATGCATTTGGTCTTCACTTAATTGATTACATGGCTGAAATGCTAAAAAATCGTGGGGAATTTACTAATTTTCAGGTACTTTAATTTATAAAAAAAAAAAGTATTTAAAAACAGTATTTCTAAGTTGTCATGTGGATAAAATTCAGCTTTTATGTTTGTTGTATTATTATTATTATGATTATTATTTTAATATCATCATAACACTAATTACGGGTATAGACCATATTGGTCTGTTCCGGTCTCATTATTCATCTAATATCCTTTTTTTTTTAGGTCTACCTGCCTTCTCTTTCCAATTGGCTTATATTTTAGTATTTGTTTAGGATGTCAGGTGTTGGCCATTCGGTTTACATGTTCAATCCATTTTTGTTTATAATTGTTTAGTTTTTCTTCTATTGATTTTGTTTTTAGTTCTTTTAAAATATCTTTATTCCTTTTTTTGATCTAATAATGTGTATTTTGCAGTTCTTCTCATAAATCTCATTTCACTTGTTTTTATTCTTTGTTTATCTTGTTTGTTTATTGCCCAAATTTCACTGCCATATAATAATATGGGCCCTGCTAAAGTATTGTATATTTTCAAGCGTGTTTCTTTTTGTATTATATATGGGTTGAGTGTTCTATTTATCAGGCCTATAATCTGTAAAAATTTTGAAGTTTTTAATTTTGTCTTTTTTTTCCTTCATATGATATTTCACATCCATGATAACTGAAAGTATTTATCTTTTCTATTATTTTATTATTAATAACTATTTTGCTTCTAACTGGAGTTTGTCCACAAAATGCCATTGTTTTAGTTTTATCTATGGAAATTTTCATTCCAAACTGTCTTTGTAAATTGTAATTCATTGTAAATTGTCTTCCTTATCTGATATTTTAATAACATTGTTTTATTAAATAAAAAAAGTAAAAGCCAACTTGCTTGTGAAGTTTATTTGCATATTTGTGAAGTTGATTATTAAATCTCATAGATAGAACAATTTCATTTGTCCAGAGTAATTGAAAGTACTAAGACCAGAGGTCAGAAACTGTCAGCTCAGGTATGTCAAAGTACAAGACAGTGGGAACAGCAAAAAGATCCAGGTATTGGTGGGGCAAAAAGCAGGCCCAGATTCCTCCACAATGGTCTCCCACAGGGTTCTGCGTTAGCCCCTTTACACCTTAACATCTGCATGTCTGACTTACCACATACCAGCTCAAGCAAATATATGACCTAGTGATCCTACACCAATTTACCTCTTTTGCAACCTAGAATCAACCTTGAACACAGTCCTGATACATCCTGGAAAAGTACTTCAAGCAGTGGTACCTGAAGCTAGATCCAATAAAAACTATTCACGGTATTCCACCTGAACAATGCAGATGCAAATTGACACCTTAGCCTCTCTTTCTATGGCAAAATGGTAGAACATGAGGCTCACCTGAAATACCTTGGAGTGAGCCTGGACAGAAGCCTAACCTATAAAAGGCACATCACCAACCAATCCAACAAAATTAAAATGAGGAATAATATCATTTCAAGGCTTGCTGGTACACCTGGGGTTGTGGTGGAGAAGTCCTAAGATCATCTGCACTAGCCCTCGTATTCTCTACAGCAGAATACGGTGCGCCCCCTACCCCCGTCTGCAAAAGAAGTGTGCACACTAACATAGACACCCAGCTAAACTCTACCATGCACACAATTAGTGGGACACTGAGAAGCACTCCTCTCTCCTGGTTGCCTGTCCTATCCAACATTGCTCTCATTGCTGGAGAAGACAAGCCTCAATTGAAGAATTTAATAAAGTAATGAGCAACCCACTCCTGCCCCTGCACCAGACTCTCAAATATCCACCTTGTCTTTGCCTAAAATCAAGAAACCCTTTCTGGTCCATGGACGAACTCTCTTCAGCTGCCTTACCATCAACACCTGACATGTGGAAAGAACACAGGTTCAACAATCTTCCAACAAATGGCTTCCTGGTTGAAGCCATTTGTTGGAAGAAAAACTCTGTGCTCCACAGCCTGGTTTTGCTCTTCCTATGAAGATTTAGTCATCTGTTAACAGGATCAGAACTAACAAGGGCAGATGTGGCTACCTACTACATAATGGAGACTGTCAGACCACCCTTATTGTGATTGTTCCCCTGTGGCCCAGATGATTACTCATATTCTAAATGATTGTCCAAGGCACCAATTTCATGGTGGTGGCCTCCAGGGCATCCACGAGGTGATGGATGAGGTCCTGGATTGGCTTTCTAGACTCTACATTGATAGCTGCTGTATATTCCTTTTGCCATAAGAATAAATAAATGAAAAGATGTATTTCATAATAGCATTCTTGTATAATCACATCATTTATTATCACAACAGTTGAACTTAGAGGGTGTTTTTGGCTTACGTTTTATAAACTTTAAATTTTGCCAGTAAAACTGGTTCAGTTGAAAACAAAATTGGGTTGAAATGCTATTTAATTCTAATGACACATTTTAGTTCAGATTGTAAATACCAATCATTAAATTCCATACATCCAGAAGAATTATGGCTATAGTTTTTAATCAAAATCAATCAAATATCAGTTATCGCACTTTAAATAACCCGCTTAAACATGTGGTGATATGATCATCAAATTCAGCAAATAACTCATGCAATGTTTAGATGAAATTATGAATTCACTGTGGGTTTGATGTATGGAAAAATGGAAAAATACTCACTCTAGACATTCGATTTTTAACATGGAAGGTTAAAGGAGTGGCACATGAAGATGAAGAATTAGTGAAAATACTGAAACAGTATCATATTAAAGATAGTTGTCATGATAGAAACAAAACAACAAACAAAAAAAGAAATCAAAGAACTAGATTGTTTTGTATATCAAGCGACCTGTGTAGTTTCCATAATTATACAATCACACGTGTGCCTCAATAGATATATTTGCATAAATAAAGAACAAAGTGGGTTATGTTCAGATATATAAAACTATAAAAAGTACTTATTGGGATGAAACCTGCTGTGTCAAGAAAACTAGATCATCAAGGGAGGAATGGGGAAAGGCGTGTGCAAGTTCATCCTATAGCATCAGGAAGATATGAATGGCTTTGAACATGGTTATGCATCTGGCAAAGGAATGGAAATATATGCTTTGGCTTTGAACCTTTTAATTAGGCCGAGTGAGGGAAAAGAGAATGTTCTACAAAGAAGGCCAATTAGATACTAACTATGAGAATAGATTGGTTGGTAATTTGTTATGTTTATATACAAATGCCAGAAGCATCAGAAACAAAGATGTTGGGTGCATTGCTTTATTGAATACATTGTGGCCTAAGATTGTTGGCATTAGTGAAATTTGGCTATCACATGTGGTAACTGGGATTGAGTATAAGAGTATATTATTTTTAGGAATAACAGAAGATATTGGAAAGGAGGGAGAGTGCTACTAATGATATCAGATGACTTAAGTCCAGTTAAGGTAAACATACAAGAAAACAATAATGGTAATAATGTTCTGTGTAGCAGTATAAGTTTGAGGCTTCCTGGTGTGAAGTGAAGGCAAACAGAATAAAATATATAGTGGATGTTGCTACAGACCTGGCAGCTAAGTTGCAGGGGATGATAAAATGCATTACAATTTAGCCTTGTGGGTACTAATTGAGTGATCATTATGGATGACTTTAATTATCCAAACATTGAGTAAAAGTGAAATCTCATGATAAGAATGAAGAGGAATTTATTGAATTGTTGCGAGACAGTTTCTCAAGCAGGATGTGAAAGAAGAAACTCGAGGTCAAAGAGTGTTAGATTTGTTCATAACATTTGTTAGAATGACTATTTTACCACCAGTTGGTGACAGTGATCATGCCATGCTATCTTAGAAAGTATCTGATTATATTGATATTCAAGTTAGAACAGGTTACATGCTGATCTAAAGAGCTGGAAATTATGATCAACTTAGGAAAATACTATCTTTGGTCCGAGGGTATCAGTTACTGAATGGAGAAAAATGTCAGCAATGCATGGAAATCTAAAAGGGCTTAAATGAAGCAGTATCTGAATGTATATCTAGAGTTTGAAGAATAAATAAGATGAGAGTGAAATGAATGTGCAACCTTATTGTGCAATATGTGCAACAAGAGATCTGCAAGAAGAGGATGTGGAAAGAATATTGCAAGAGGAGTTATGATATATAAGCATGAGCCAGAAAATAATAAATATTGTCTGAAAGCTAAATCAAAGTATGAAAAGCAATTTGGCTATGCATGCAGGCTAAAGGCAGTCGAAAAGAATTTTATTGTTATGTTGCTGCAAGCAAAGGAAAAAATGAATGTTGAAGAATAACTTTGCTGAATGCAGATGGTACTCTATTGTTGGAAGTTAATGAAATTGTTTAGTTCACGAGTGATAAGGATAAGATGTATCAACTGGGTGTATGTAACATGGTGCACAGTGCCACTGCTTCATTGTATGAAGAGTTAGAGGTGCATGAAAATAGGATTGAAGAGTAGTTACCTAACCTGGATAAGAATTTGTCAATAGGAACAGATGAAATATCAGCACGTTGGCTAAAGGAATATTCAGCTGAATTTCCCAAGCCTTTGACATGTTTATGTATGACTTGAGTCTCAGCTCAGGAAAGATATCACAAGAATGGAAGAAATGTATGATTGTTCCATTGTGCAAGAGTGGTCCAAAAGCTAATGTGTTTAACTACTGACTTATCAGTATGTCTGGTGTTTGGTCGTGAAGATTTTAAAGAAGTTGGAAGAACTCGCATTAGATATAAATAGATAGACAAACAAGCTATATGCTGTAAGGAGCAGCATGGGTTTACTAAAGTGTTTTACTTTATTTTTTAATGTTTAAGTAATTTGCTCATATTTTATAACAATGTTACGGCCGAGTTGGATAAAGGGAATGGATATACTATGATAGTGTTGGATTTTGCTAAGGCATTTGATAGGATACCACATGAAAGGCTGACAGTGACCAGTGGTATACCTCAAGGTTTAGTCCTTGGGCCATTGTTGTTCATTCTGTACATTAATGACATTAGGAAGGGTCTAACAGGAAATGCAATTGTTTGCCAATGATGTAAAAGGTAGGTAGGACAATCAGGGATGCTACTGATATCCAGCATTTACAGAATGATTTGAATAGATGGGAAATTTGGTCAACAAAAAATGGCTGTCAGTTTAATGTTAGTACTCTCCAGCCCCCCCCATGTGGGGCACCTGTTCTTGGTGGCGGGGACCTCCCAGTGATGGAACTGGCCCTTTTCATTCTTTCTCTTTTTCTTTGCTTTTCTTCCCATATTTTTTGCTCTACTTCTCCTGAATCTTTTTCACTATCCTTTTTCCAGACCACCATCACTGGGATCCAATGCCGTGTTTGCCGTGCAGTGTGACCCATGGACATCTGGAAAGGAGGATCCTGGTAGTTTTGCACTGCTTTGACCCCTGCTTCAGCAAGACGGGTGGTCCTGGATGGCCCAGCCAGGATCAGTCGGCTAGCGGGCTTGCCTGCAAGGGTCAACGGTGTTGCAGTAAGTCTCTCACCCCATGGTCCGGGTTCGGGATCCTAGACCTGTTGCAGTGCCGGTATAGTGTCCAGGGTAGCCCTGGCGTTCCACTCCTGAGCGCAGTCTTTGCTTGCTGGGTAGTGGGTGTCCATGTGTGGCTCCGTGGTGGGTGGGGAGCTCTGGCGGCGAATTAAAAATTCCTTAAATATGAATTCTTCATCCTCAAATGTTTCAGGGACCCTAAGAAAGTCCCAACCAAGTTCTGATAATATGGACATGGCATATGGAAACAGAAGTAAGAAACAAAAGATATCGAATACTAACATAAATGTACCAACCTTTTTAATCATTCATGCAACAGGTGAAAAACCAATTGGGAAAATGTCACCCTTCTTTATCCAAAAAAGTTTAGAAGGACTGGTAGGACCTCCCAAAACTGTCAAGAAATTGCGTTCTGGTGATATCCTTGAGGAAACAATGTGCAAACACCATTCCGAGAAGCTACTGAGAGCAACGACAATGGGTGGAATACAAATTGCAGTAACACCTCACAGAACACTCAATTCCAGTAGAGGAGTGATATCAGAATGGGATCTCCTTGATGTTCCTGATGAGGAGATATGTTCAGAGCTTAAAGATCAAGGAGTGATGGGTGTGAGGTGCATCCTGATACACAGGGATGGTCACCTGGTCTCAACCAAGAACATCATTCTTACTTTTGTTACACCTAGGCCTCCAACATTTGTAAAAGCAGGGTATCTCAGCTGTCCTGTTAGAATGTACATTCCTAACCCACTGAGATGCTTTAAATGTCAAAGATATGGACATGCCCAAACTGCCTGTCGTGGTTCTACTACCTTGTCCGATGTGGTAGTAAAGAACATGATAATAAATATTGCTGTGAAAAAAAAAGCTAAATGTGTCAACTGTCAGGGAGATCATCCAGCATACTCTCATGCATGTCAGAAATGGAAAGATGAAAAAGAGATACAAAAAATTAAAACAGAACAAAACATAACATATCAGGATGCAAAAAAGAAAGCTGGCCACCATTACATCTGTTCTACAATCCTCTTATGCTGAAAAAGTAACAATTAAAAAAGTGCCAACAGCAACTCAAATATGTATGTCTATTCTGCCATTAGATAATTTCACCATACCTGAACTTTACGATCGCAAGTGCTTCTGTGTTGAGTGCATTAATCACAAGACCTATGGCCTTACTCCAGAGACAACTTCAAAAATGGTCCCATTAGATGAAAACTCACCTGTCTTAAAAATTATGGAGACTTCAATAAACCACCAGACACTCGCACAGAAAAAAATGGATACCTCGATACCCACTGAAAGCAAACCAAACATACCAACTGACCCTAACACATTTGATGTTTTGAACACTACCAGAGGAAGAGATCGACACTGGCCATCCATACTTCCCTAAAACAGTGGATAAATATAAATCTGACAAAGGTAAGCCCTCAACCTCTCAAAAACCAGACAAGTCAATAAAATCAAAACAATAGGAAAATTTTTAATGGAAACTGTCGTGGGATCTGCTAGAATATTGACAATATCAAGATGTTGTTGCAGAAACACAAACCTTTCTGTTTCTATCTACCGGAAACTTACTTAAGACCCAAGAGCACCGTACCTTTAGGAATTTCACTGTTGTACGTAAGGATAGAACTGGTGATGGTCCTGCTCATGAAGGCGTAGCTATCCTAGTGGGCAGTCATGTTCCTTTCCATCAGGTCCAAATTAATACTTCTCTGGAAGCAGTAGCGATTCGCTTCTCTGTGGGATTTCTTATTACAGTATGTTCAATTTATTTACCACCTGCTGATTTAAATGAAATTGATCTTGATAACCTTATCTTGCAACTGCCTGAACCCATATACTTTTGATGGGTGACTTTAACTATGGGGTAGTGCCAACATTAATAGACGAGGTCGAATCATTGAAAAAATTCTTGATAATAATAACTTTTCCCTTCTAAATAATAAACTCAATACTTTTTTCCATATGCCTACCCACTCATATTCTGCAATTGATCTTACAATCTGTTTCCCCTTCCATTCTTCCACTGCTCATGTGGGATGTTGAAGAGAACATATATGGAAGTGATCACTTTCCTTTCCTTAGTACAATGTCTTCACAGGAACCATGTTCACCCACACAGATACCTATGCGGAAAATGGACCAGGCTGACTGGAACACTTTCTCTCATCTTGCAAAATTTAATGCTGATGCCATCAGTCAAACACCTATCAATGAAGTGGTAAAATATATAACAGAATGCATTGTCCAGGCAGCAACAACCTCCATCCCAAAAACATCATCTCGATTCCCAGTCTATCCAAAGCCTTGGTGGAACCCAGAATGTCAGGCAGCCAAAAAAAAAAAAAGATCAACACAGAGCATGGAGCATATTTCATAGATACCCCACCACATCAAATTTAATAACTTTCAAGCGTGCTTGAGCCAAAGCACGTTATGTAAGACGTCAGAGTCAAAAACAATCATGGATCCAATTTACTACATCAATTAATCAAATGACCAGTCCAAAAATTGTATGGGATAAAATCTGGAAAATGAAAGGCAGATATAGTACACATTATTTGTCCACCTTAGACTATAATGAAGGTGTTCTTGCTGATCCCAAAGCTATTGCAGATACTTTGGGAGAAACTTTTGCTAAAATCTCAGCAACAGCTTCATATTCTCTGGAATTTTTAATACTGAAAGAGCAGCAAGAGAAACAAAGGCTTAATTTTTCTACCAATATTCTTCAGCCATATAATCAGCCATTTGTCAAGGAGGAACTGAAAAGAGCTCTCCTGCAATCTCACCCTAGGACCTGATGACATCCATTATGAAATGATAAAACATCTACCATCTTCTTCTCTTATTATACAGTAGAATACTTGCAGAGGAAGAGTTTCCAAATTCTTGGCATAAGTCAATTGTCATTGCTATCCCAAAACCAGGAAAAGATCCAACACAAGCAAATAATTATCGACCCATTGCTCTGACCAGCTGTCTTTGTAAGATACTAGAGAAAATGGTTAATGCCAGACTTCTCTGGTATTTAGAAGGCAACAATCTTCTCTCCAGTACACAATGTGGTTTCCATAGACATCGATCAACTTTAGACCATTTAGTTCAGTTAGAAACTTGTATAAGAGATGCATTTCAGAAGCGAGAACAACTTGTCTCAGTGTTTTTTGACATCGAAAAAAGCTTATGACACAGCCTGGAGATATGGCATATTAAAAGACCTCTGTAACCTAGGTCTCAAAGGACACCTCTCTATATTTATTAAAAACTTTCTGTCTACATGAACTTTTCAAGTCAGAGTGGGAAGTACGCTATCTCGACCATACCATCAAGAACAAGTTGTTCCCCAAGGCTCTGTCTTAAGTGTAACCCTTTTTGCTATTAAAATTAACTCAATTATTGAACAGCTTCCTCCCACTGTAGACAATGCTCTATATGTTGATGACTTCACAATTTACTGTCACTCGCATAACATGAGGATAATTGAAAGGTAACTTCAGCACGCTGTTTCTCTGTGGGCTCTTAATAATGGATTTAGGTTTTCAACTGAAAAAAGTGTCTGTGTACACTTCTGTCAAAAACGCATTCATCACCCAGATCCTGAACTAAGAATGGGACATACTGTTATTCCAGTAGCTACAGAAACCTTGGGACTCATCTTTGACCGAAAACTCACATTTCTAGCACACATACGTCAACCAAGAGAAAAGTGCAAAAGAACTTCGAACCTCCTTCGCACTCTATCCACTACTGAGTGGGGTGCTGATCGAGCTTCATTGCTCCATCTTTATCGTGCACTCATACGTTCAAAGCTGGATTATGGGTCCCAAGTCTATGGTTCGGCAAGACAGAGTAACCTACGATAGTTGGATTCCATCCATCATCAGAGTATACGGATAGCTACTGGTGCCTTTTGCACCTCACCCACTCAAAGTCTCTATGTTGAAACAAATGAACCGGCTCTATCACTTCGACGGAAACAGTTGTCTCTTAATTATGCCCTAAAAATAAAATCTCTCCCATATCACCCTACATGGAATAGTATCTTCTCTCTGCATCAGGAAGCTCAGTATCACATACATCAAACTGCTATACATCCTTTTGGTATGCATATTAAAGAAACTGTGCAAGCTGTTAATATAAATGTTGACAACATTAGCTAAACAACATAACAGCATTCCTCCATGGCCGGTTTGCACACCATCCTGCAATCTGTCATTTTGTCAGCTACAGAAATCTTATACCCCATCATCCATAATGCACACAGAGCAGCACATGCCAATTTCTTACCCATCTATACTGATGGTTCAAGAACTAACACCTCTGTTGACTGTGCTGCTGTGTTTACTAACATTATTATCTCAAATCAGATCCCACCAGACTGCAGTAATTATACAGCAGAGTTACAGGCCATTCAGCTTGCACTTGTTCATATAAAAGTAAACTGCTATCAAAAGTGTATAATTTATACAGACTCATTGAGCTCTTTACAGGCCATCTCCTCTCCTATGTATAATCCACATCCAGTACTTTATGAAGTGCTACACCAGCTTCACAAAATGAAAATCCTTAATTTCGATGTTCAGTTCTACTGGATTCCCAGCCACATCGGAATCAAAGGAAATGAGGCTGTAGCTGCTAAATCATCTCATATATTCTCCACATACTGTTTGACAGTTCCATATACAGACTACAGACAACTTATAAGATCAAAGCTAATACTTCGTGGGAGTTAACATGGCAAGAAGCATCAACAAACAAATTATATAACATTAAACCTGAAATTAAACACTGGCATTCTAGTCAACGTACAAAGAGAAGGGAGGAGGTTGTCTTTACTAGGCTCCGCATAGGTCACAGTCACCTTACGCATTCTCATTTACTGAGCGCTGATGACCCTCCCATATGTGAAAAATGCAACACACATCTCGCTATTCATCATATTCTGGTAGATTGTCAAAAATTTACATGAGAGAGGAATGAAAATTTCACCTATCTAAAAGCCATATACACTCAGGGAAATGCTAGCAGACTCAGGCAAATTGCATGATGTTTTTAATTTTTTAGAATGAATTAATTTGTACAAACACATTTGACCATAAATTTGTTTATATGTAAATACTTTTTTGCTTAACTTTTATACATACATATTATTCATTAGGTTAAATCTGACCCATTATGTATTACCATAGGCCTTGATCTTGTATATTTGTATCACCCTGCTGTAATTTTGTAAATATGTAAATACCATAATGCTAAACTTAAATTTTATGTATCAATGCTGTATAATAATTCCTTTCTGACTCTTTAAGTATTAGTATAATAATGTTTGTTGTAATCTTACTAGATGTTGACACAGCTTTCCTTGACTTGTTTTTATATACATATGTTAACCTATAGTTATCTATTTATGTATTGCTGAAATCTTTGATAATTTTGTTTATATGCAGATACTGCATCACTTAACATATCTTTTGCGTATGCATCTTATTTACTACTTTATTTTTCGAATAATCATGTAGTGCTGTAGGACATCTTACCTACTTGTGTACTTTCTAGTAATTCTGTTTATATGTATTGCTAAATTCTGTTTATACTGCATTGCTAAATTTAATTTTCATCCATACATATTGCATAATAATCCCTTTTTGCCTATTTTTGTACTGCTATAAAGGTATCTATTATAATTTTACATATATGTAGATACTGCATTCCCTGGCTTAATGTTTCATATATTATGGATTAACTATTTTTGCACTACTGTAATAATCTCTGACCTTGTGTGTTGCTGTGCCCTCTGCAGCAGTTCTGTTTACCAAGAGATGCTGCTTTGTAAAACTAGATTCTTGTACAGACATATTGTTTACAATTTTCTGTAAATGCTAATGTTGTAACCTTTATGGCACAGTATGACCTTAGTTGTTTTGTGCTAAATAAACTATAAACCAAACCAAACTCTCCGGCCACAGAATTAAGTCCCTCGGCTTGTAATGTGCCAAGAAGAGTCGATTCATGTTTAAGGAAAGAAAGGAATAAGGCAATATACAAATTCGTTACCAACATACGAAATCACATGCTTTATACATATAATTTTCCAACTGTTGTACAAGCAAAATAGTTCGCACCTTAAAAGCTAGAATTATCATAAAAGAAAAGCTAATTTTCCAATGTATCATAATTCATTTTGGTGTGTAATGGTGAATCTGAGTCTCATCCATAGTAATAAATCAATGCACAAAATCAGTTTTATTCTTGTTAAAATGATCCAAGCACTGTTCAGAGATTTCCACGAGAGTGCATTTTTGATCTGTTGTGAGCAAGCACAACACTCATTTTTGTGCAAAGCTTTTTTATTTGCAATTCTTCATTCAAAATATGTTCTTTTGAAATGCCTATAGTCTCAGCAGTTTCATGTACTTAGACTCGCTAGTCATCCAATACCATATCGTGCACTTGATCAATGATTTTTGGTGGTGTTACACTTTTTGGATGTCCTTCATGTGGATCATCTTCAAGGCTGGTATGGCCACATTTAAACTTGACAGCCCATTTCTTAATTGTCAAAAATGAAAGAGAAGAGTGCCCATAAACTGTTATGAACTTCAAATGAATTTCTTTTGGCATTAAACCTTCTTTTACAAAGAATTTGATAACTGCACGATACTCAATTTTATCCATTTCAAGGGATACCAGACAACACCTTTGCTTCAGACAGTTGTGTAAAACAAACTACTTGATAGAATGACTTGTAATTTCACATGGATGCTTATGACAGATGTACCAACTTGGAAAAAAAAAAATTTGCTGCTAGTGTTGTTATCTATTGTCGATGCTGAGAACTTTTCAAATCACCATCGTAACATTAATTAATACTTCTGATATTTCAGCAACATAACCTTACTATAATTGGTGATCACAAAACAGTGATACATGCATGTAGTCACTAACACTGAGTTAATGAAGCTGACTTGCAATCATTTACAGATCACATAAAAAAAAAATTAAAATTGGCATCCCTTATCTGCTCTGCCAAAGACTAGCCATGTTCCCTAGACCCACAATGTGTCCATCAGGTCCCTTGCAGTTATAAACTATCCTACTATGGGCAAACAGGCAGAACAGCCAATATCAGAATTTCTGAACATGTGGACTAAATTTAGTTCCACCATTACAACCACTGGACTTGTTCTGACCATGCTTTGAACACCCACCATAAAATACGCTATAAGAAGGCCATTCTATTGCACTGCAGCAAGTACAAATGCGAGAGACTATTCCTGGAACCTGCCTCAGTCCTGAGAAACTTTCCAAACCTGAACAAATGTGGGAAACACTCAACTCATTCTCAGATCTTTAGCCCACTGAGGGAGGGTGGTGCACACTATTTATGGCTCTAGGCCCAACTTTGGTTGCCTTTCTTCAGCCTCATTTACCTAGTGTTGGTGCTTGCATGCATATATCATTGTTCTAGTGAACCTTGATGATGGCATTGTAGCATTGCTGAAATATTGGAAGTATTAATTAAAGTTATTATAATTAATATACGGTATACTTTGTAATTTTCTGAAAAATAATAGTTTTGAGAGAAAAGCCATGCTCCTATTGCATTATTTGTTAAATATTCTGTTGTGTCCTGCTTTTTGTTTCATCCCATCTTGCAGTACTTCATATTGATTTGATTGGTAAAAATATTTAAACTTTACTGTGGAAATTTTGAATTTCAGTATAAATTGGTGGGTCAGTTTGAAAGCTCATGCAGGATGGATTTGACTCAGAGGCATTATGCTGGGAGTACATTCGGCATGTCTGTCCAAGACAGTGCCCAGTATTGTTAATATCCAAATTAAATAACACTGGCTAAGTACCTGACCCTGTGGTACACTATTGGTCATTGTAACTTCTCTTAGACTGATTACCTTCATACATTATTTTATGATACTCTCAAGCCCATCAGTCATTTTGCTGTCAATGTCACAAGAGAGTTTTGCATATCCATCATACTTCAGAGAGTTTGTGGAATCTTGTTTACAGAATAATTCTGGATTTTGCCTTAGTAAATAGAAATATTGCAGTATATACATTCCACCAGTGTATCCATTTCTACTGTCACTCTATTATGAAACATGAGCAGATTACCCAACAAGCCTACCTTCAACACAGCAACTATGCTGTTCCATAAGTTGTGTCTTATAAGTAATGCAAACCAAAACAACTCAGTTACAAAGATTATATTATCATAATGCATGTGATAAATTTTTGATTTTTAACTTGCTTTATAGTTAGCTATAAGTACGACTGCATTCATAATATCCACCATTATAATATCTTATCTTTGCCAAATTGAAGCATCTGAGCTTTATATTTTTGCCATTTATTATGTTTACAAAGTGGCAATTATAGGTGTTGTGCTAGTTGCAAATTGATTGTGTTCTGTGTAACTCTTTTTCTAGTTCTTTTACGTTGCTCTTCTTCCAGTTTCCTCTATGGAAGGCCCTGATTTCTTTTAGCTGTGGCATTCTTTCTGTAATAATTTATATTATATTGGAAGTTGACCATATTTTGTATTCTTAATTTTTCTTCTCATATTTTCTGTATTTTCATTCTAATTTCCAATTTCCTGTTTTTTTAAGCTAAACTGTTATCTGCTGCTTTCTTTTTTTTTATGTTAACTACATTCTTCTTCCATTCTTGATTGCTCTCTCTACTTTAAATAAATTCTCTCAGGTAATATCCTTTAGTAAAGTTTTTTCAATGTTTTCCTTTCATGTCAATTTTATTTTAAACATATTTCTGTTACTTTCTTCTTCAGCCTTCATCAAAGATTCTCGCAGGTATACTTATATACATCTTTACATCTATAAAAATTTGTTATTATTTTCAAATTATTAAATAGAACAAGTCAGTTGATTTAATTCCATTTTTATTGTGAAGTGTAGGAAATAAGGGTGGTAGCAGACTGGATGTGTCTAACAATAAGCCAGTTTGTGTTTCATCAGTGGTTGTTAAGATCTTGGAGAACTTAGTGAGGGACCATATGTAGCATTGGGTAGATGAGGGTAATGTTATCTGTGAGAGTCAGCATGGATTTGTTAAGGGGTGCTCTTGCTTTAGTAATATGATTGCCTCTTATAATAAAGTGACAAGAGCAGTTGATGACGGAAAGGCATATACTGCCATTTTTTTGGATTTTGCAAAGGCATTTGACAGGGTGCCACATGATAAGCTGATATTTAAGTTGCAGCACATGGATTTAAATGTCGGGTTAGTCAAATGGATTCAGGATTGGCCGTCTGATAGGTATCAGAGAGTTGTGTATGGTGGGGCAGAGTAAGGACCTCCCATGATGAGTCTTTTGACTCCATGAAGGCCTGAATAATAATAATTAACTGCATTAAATAAATTTGCATACAAGTTTTTTCTTTTTTTTAAACTCAAATTATCTAATTTTAATTCTTTTTCAGTCCAACAGTTTTTAACCAATGAATATGCAACTTTATATATAGAGGGATTCCAATGTAATGCACATGCTCTGCTGTTTCTTTTATTCAAATCCCTTGTTATTGTTGTTCTCTGCTCTCACTGATGATATCTTATATGTAAGATGAAATAAACACATTAATTTTTACTGTAGCACGTGTGATTCTATACTTAGATTTAATATCTCTCCAAGGTAAGTGGCACTATGATTCTTTTGTGACTTCATGGTTGCTGTGTTGAAGATGAGCTTGTTTTGGCAATCTGATCATATTTTATAATAGAGTGACAGCAGAAATGGATACACTGGGAGAATGTATACACTGCAATATTTCTGAATTTTGCCATGGCAAAATTCAGAATTATTCTGTAGACAAGATTCCACAAACTTTTTAAGTTTGTTACACTCTCTCTCTGAAATATGACGGATATGCAGAACATTTGTGACATCAGTAGGAGTGACTGATCAGGTTGAGAGTATCATAAATATAATATATGGAAGTAAGCAAATCATTTGGCTCTAGCACTTAGATGGGAAACAGTTGTTTCTTAATTATGTCTAAAAATAAAGTCTCTTCCAGAGCATCCTATGTTAACTAGTCCCTTTTCTCTTTATTGTGAAGTTCAGCATCACACGTCAGACTGTTATACATCCTTTTGGTGGTGTGTGTTAAAGAGATAATGCAAGCTGTTGGTATGAATATTGACAACGTTGCCTGCACCAAACATAACAGCATCTCTCCATGGCATGTTTGCACTCCATCCTGCAACCTCTTCCTGCTATATATCAATGACCTACTGCAATTGACCTCCAACCCAATACACAGTTTTGCAGACGACAGCACACTACACTCCTCGCTTGCATTTGATAAGCCCTTCACAACTCACCTCAACCTACAGAACATCAACCACCACCACCCTCAACTCCGATCTCCAAGCCTTCCTACAATGGGGTTCGGATAACCTCATAAATTTAAATGGCAATAAAACCCAGTTCTGTACTATTTCCCATAAAATAGAACCATTTTTTCCCAGTATCCTTTTTGACGATACCCACATTTCCAGACAGTTTGAGATCTTGCTTCTTGGAATCACACTCACATCAAACCTCTCCTGGCATAACCATATCACAACCATTGCATCCTCAGCCTCAAAAAAACTAGGATTTCTCTTTAGCTCAAGACGTTACTTCACCCCCCGAACAACTACTAACATTATACAAATCACAAATCCGCCCAGCTATTGAATACTGTTCCCACATATGAGGTGGGGCCCCTAAAAGCTCTCTCAAAATGCTCAACTCAATACAGAGGAGAGCAGTTAGACTCATCAGTGATCCATCCCTTACCAACTCTCTCCTCCCACTTTCACACAGGCATATGGTCTCTGCAGTATGTATATTCTACAAATATTTCCATGGGAAATGGTCATCTGAAATAACATCAATAATTCCTCCGCTCATTGGAACATGTGCAGCTGCTGCACAACATCCCTTCAGTACACCTAGAAACAAACAGAACAAGTTTGTTTTCCTCTTCCTTCATCCCTGCAACTGCTGTACTGTGGAACAGTCTCCCACCTGCTATGTTTCAAGCAATACAATTTAAAGTCATTCAAATCAAATGTAAACAGATTCCTCCTTTCTCAACCCACTACCCATACACGATACTAATGTACTATAGGTTGGCCAACCAACCTCCTGTGTATGGGCTCAACATTAAAAAAGTAAAAAATAATAATAATAAAAAAGATTTTTAAAAAAACCCTCTCATGCTGTCAATTACAGAAGTTTCATATTTCATCTGTCTCTACCTGCAGTTGTTTACTGCATACTGAGTGGCCCACTCTGATTTCTTGCCAATCTACTATACTGATCAATGAACAGCTTTTGACTGTGCTGCTGTGTTTCCTGACATTACTATCTCCAACCAGATTCCACCTGATTGCAGTAATTATATAGCAGAGTTGCATGCCAATCAACTTGCATTTGTAATATAAAAGAAAACTGCTACCAAAAGTGTGTAATTTATACAGATTCATTGAGTTCTTTATAGGCTATTTCCTGTCCTGGAAATAGCCTATATCCAGTGCTGTGTGAGGTGTTACATCTGTTGTACAAAATGAAAACCGTTAATTTTGATGTTCATTTGTGCTGGATTCACAGCCACTGTGGAATTAAATGAAATGAGACTACAGATGCTGCTTCTACTTTTTCCACGTACTGTTTGACAGGACCATATACAGACTACAGACAGTTTATAAGATCAAAGCTAATTGCCCAGGAGCAGTTATTATGGCAGGAAGTACTGACAAACAAATTACATGATATTAAGTCTGAAATCACGTATTTGCAATCTAGTCAATTTAGAAACAGAAGAGAGGAAATTGTTTTTGCTAGATTCTGCATAGGCCACAGTGATGACCCACCTATGTGTGAAAAATGCAACATGTGTCTTAACATTTGTCATATTCTTGTGGGGTGCCAGCACTTCATTTGAGAGAAATGAAATTTTTACCTATCCAGCCAAGCCATATATGCTCAAGGAGGTGTAATCAGACTTGAACAAATTGCATGACATTTTTATCTTTTAGCAAAGAGTTTGGTCAGAAAAACCTGTGTTCAATTCCCGTCTATGACTTGAGGAACCTTTATCTGGTCTTTTTTGACTAAAGGTGAGTTAGCCGGTCTCATACAGAGGTAGAGGGTTTTTTTTTCACTCGGAAACCAAGGTTTTTCGTCCCTCACAACAGGCAAACCAGCCCTGCGAACACACAGATTTACAGCCATGAATATTTACGACAAATATGTGGAAGAGATAGGGTCCTCACTACATGTCATTATACCCATAGTCAACCACAAGTCACATCATTGTAGCCAACCTCCTAGACAGGAGATGACACATGAATGGGAATTTATACAAACACATTTGATTATAAATTTTATTTATGTGTAAATACTGCATTGCCTAACTTAATTTTTGTACATACACATTATTTACTAATTTATCTCTGTTTATTAATGCCTTTTGTACTGCTATAACCTTTGCTATGGTGTAGTATGATCTTTGCTGTCCTTTTGCCAATAAGCAATAAACCAACAAACCAAATCTAGCCTGCATATGCTGTCAGATTGACCTATCAATTTATACTGATATTCAAAACTTCCACAGTAAATTTTAAGTATTTTTACTTAGAAAATCAATATTAAGTACTGTGCTGGGGGGGGGGACAAAAATCAGGTTGCAACATAATGTTTAATAAATAGTGCAATAGGAGCATAGCCTTTCTCTCTTTGAATTTTAAGCATATTATGTCAATGTTTCCTTCAAGGTTTTTGCCACTGCCTCTCCAAGATTTGGTTATTGTTTTCAAACTCTTTGATTTTTTATTGAATAATGCTTGTTTATTTGAGCCTTTGGTTCATCTCTGAAAGCTGCTCAACTTTAATTTGTTTTAAAACTTTTTTAAACACTCTTATTTTCAATATGAAATTCAATTTTATCTCGCTCAAAACCAAATGGTAATCAATTACCATTTCAAATCCTCTGTATACTCTTGTGTCCTGAGCCAGCATGAAAACATTGTGATCAACAATAACTTATATATTATTTATTAATTTATCTCTGACTGTTTATTAATACTTTTTGTACTGCTGTAACCTTTGTTGATGCACTATTTATGCACAGTATGACTTTTGCTGTCTATTCCTTGTTTCTTCTCTCCATATGAATTGGTGCACATTTTTATTTTTGAACTTGGTGTTAGTAATAACTAGTTCATAGCCTGAACAGAAATCCTGTGGGTAATTATCATTTTATTAACTTTGTTCTTTTTTCCAGATTTTCTCAAATCATTTACGAACTTTTTTGTTGTGTCAGCTGCCGTCTCTAATTTAAATATATATATATAATATCATTGTATTTTAGCACCATTCAACTTACATAGAATTTTCCACTTGCACATATACCTTCTGAACAAATTAACTGTGTAAGTTTTCTGAATGAAGAAATTAACACATTCATGGTGAGTTGTTTTTCATGTTGTGCTAATACAACATAAGGCACAACACAACCTAACATGAACATGTTAAAGAACAAAGTAAGAGGTATTTCATTTCCTCCTTACTTGTTAGGCTCATTAGCCAAGTAACTTGGCTTTGCAATTACCTAATAATTGATAATGTGAAAAGACAGTTAATCCTAGGGCATCACCTGCTATGTCCGTCACTTGTGTACATACCAGTTTTGTTGTTTTTATCTGTTTTGTTTGAGGGGAAAACTCTGCCACTTCTGGGTGAGACTGGCTAACTCACCTTTGTTGCAAATGCCTTTATAAAAGTTTTTCAAATCTTAGAATGTATTTGAACCCAAGTTGAATTTAGATATATTATAAATAAAAAAAATAATGAAATAATTATTATGAAAATTTGTAAAAGATAATATTTAAAAAATGCTAACATAAAGTAATAAATAACATTAAAAAAGTGGAAATTATAATACTACATAAATGAAATTTTAAGAAACACCTTAAGGAGATAAATAGGAATCATATTCTGATTTGGAATTGCATGAGAGATTATTTAATGGATTCATTTAGGAATTTGGACTTCAAAGAAATCAGTTATATCATTTTCAGATATACTTATGTAGTTTTGCATTTCTGGTACAATAATGCCAGACCATCAGAAAAAAGTTATATAGGTTTAATTTTAGTTACTGACTAAGGGAACTTTTTCTAGGCCTTTTTTTAGCCGTTTCCTGAGTGAATTGATTTCTGGCATAGGAACTGGTTCATCCATAGAACTTGCACTGTTTTGGACAAAAATATTAGAGCCAGGGTTATGAGATGGCAGCAGTTGCCTACCATTCTTTTGTAAAGAAACCAGCTGTTAATTCAGCCACTGGCTGAGCTCATGTCTGTTTTGTTTTATTTATTATTATGTTTTTTTTTTTATGTGATTCCCACCGACAGTATTCTTTGGCATGATTAATATGTTTCAGTCTCTTTAACATTACAACAAACAACAAAAAAAAATAATAATGAAAAAAAAATAACAGAATGACAAGAAACGTTAGAAGCAAAACAGTGTACATTTTATTGTACTATTGTGAGTTTATTGTATTCTACTTATTGTAAGAAAAACAGTAGGATACACTAAACTAGACAAGAAAAGAGACAGAACTTTACAAGACCAACCTTATAAACAGTAAGTAATTATACATATAAATAAAATAAATCTATCACTACACACACACACATACATAAATCAGAGGGAAAATAGAGCAGGGTCCTTAAAGAAATACTGACCATTAAAGAAATGAGACTGTAATACCCCACAAGGCTTAATACTATAAAAGGAAGTTAAGAATGGCTATTTTGAATTATTTTGACAATAAAAATGGTCATATTATATCTAAAATTGAGATAGTTAGACAATTAGTGTGCATTATAAATAATAAATTGTTTTTAATGTGAAAGGTTGCTAAACTTAGAATTCTCTCTTTATTATATTCCCTGATTCAAAATTTCTTTACTACCCTCTGAACTCTTTCTCCCCAAATATTGTAGTCATCTTCCTTAATGAGTTCACTATTCACCATTCAAAACTGGCCTCCCTTCCCTAATGTCACAAATGATCATTCCGTAAGAGATGTCCCATATTTGCTGTTAGTTATAATGATCTAACACATCTTCCAATGAGAATATAGATAATGCTTATCATTCCTTGAAGTATTTGTTGTTCATAATACAAATTGTCCATCTTCCAGCCATGCTCTATATAACCCTCATCATTCTCTCAAAATACTGAACAATCTCTTCTACCAAATGTACTGTAGATGTTGGTCTTGTCTTGGTAACTCTGACCTTAATTTTTTTCTTCACATTTCCTTTTTTCCTGATCCAAACATTTCTGATGAAATAACTGATATAATTCTTTCTGGAATGAGGGTGTTCATTCTCCACTCCACACAAAATACCTTATCATTATCCAAGCATGTAATCTCCAGCAGTTGTTCTAAAGCAGTATATCTGATTCAGCATTATCTGAAAGGCTGAAGTCAGAATTTCTAACTTCACACTTAGCTTATACCGAACATCTATAAAAAATATAAATAAATTCAAATCATACTTTGAAAGGGCAAATGCAAAAAAGAAAGAAATAATAAATAAATAAACTTGCCTTCCCAAATGCCAACCTTTTATGGTCCCTTTCTAATGCTGTTTAGTGTAATTTTGCTCATTATTTTCACATTTTTCTCACATCCAGATGGTAATATAGTAGATGCCGCTTATTGTGATCACTTTGGGACAGTCGCTTTTTGATATCAATAACCGGCTGATAACATTAAGCAAAGGATATAAAAAATTCCATCACTTATTTCAATTTGTTGTTATGAACATAATTTAATTTATTGTTATAAACAATTTTTAATAAGCAAAACATAAAATTTGTTTTAAAAACTTATCTAGTGTTGTCTGTCGTGTCTTTGAATATAGTTGTTCATGAATAAATTGCTCATACTCATGATGCCTTTCGAAGTTTGTCACTCTATGTTGCACACTGCGATGAAGTATTCGTAGAGCTTCTTGCATCTAGGCGATTGGTTGGAGGAACTTCTAAAATTTGTTCTTCTATAATTGTACTAGGTTCACTTCCTTCTATTAGTTTAAAGTTCTCATCGGAAGCAGCGTGACATATTTCCAACACTGTTATTGTAGCCACCACTTCAACATTGTTATCATTATCCAACCAATTTTCAAATTCTTCTTTTCCCAGACCATCTGGGGTTTTATCAAAAATTTCATTTGTAAGATGTTCATATTCTTCGGAAGGATTTTCAGAGTTTGTCTTAAAAATTCACCTTTTTTTTTGGAAGCAGTTTTCAATAGTCTTCTCTGAGACTTCCTTCCATTACATTGCTACCAAATGCAATGCATCAAGAAGGGAAATCTTTTTTGTAATTGCACTTGCATCAGATTAGTCTTTTATTTAATCAAGTTCAGCTATAATTCTTGCACAAACTTTCCTGCTTTGGAAAGTTTTGAGGTTTGGAAAGTTTTTTATATGATTTATATTGCTTGTTCTCTATGAACAAGCTTTCATATTTAAACTTGCTGCAGTCAGACCCGGCTCGTGGCGTGTGCGAAGTATGCAATATTCACAGGCGCCGCAGAAGAAAAGGCGCCTAAAAGATGTCAAAAAATATGAGATAACAGTTTAAATGAACAATGAATGGTACAGAATGGTACATATAATTATGAATGTACGTCGTCTTCCGTTTGGGCCCATTCAGATCTTCCTGGAAACGAACAAATAAATTCTGAAACTGTATCCTGGACCCGATTATATCATGTAATTTTTTATTAAAATTTACGAAAATATACCTAAAATAGTTCTTCTTTATTTCTTGTATGTAGTTCATTAGAAAAAGCATTAAGTAACAAAGAAAACCAGGACATTGAAGCAGAAGAACTGCAAATAGAGCTGAAATTATTATCTAGAAAAATTGAAGAAAATAATACACCAGAAATAGTTTTGAAGTGGATTTATAACAACAACCTTGAAGAACTCTTTGCAAATTCACTGATTGCATTGAGAATACAATACTATTGACTTTTCCTCTTTCAGTTGCTAAGGGAGAGAGAACATTTTTTAAATTACAATTAATAAAGAACTGCCTGCGATCAAGAAAAACTAAATGGTTTGGCACTAATTTCAATAGAAAATAATATTGCTCAGTCTACCAACATTGATGTACTGTGACAGGATTTTGCTAAAATGAAAGCCAGACTAGTCCCTTTTAGCCAAATTAATGTAAAGAATATTTGAATAAATCTCTTAACTTTATATTACTATTTTATATTATTTTGAAAATTTATATAACTTAAAAAAATTTGTATAAGAAGGATTAATCCGTAGGTAACATTATACTGTAAAGCGGTTTTCATTTGTTTTTCATTTCCTGTTCATTTTATTCACACTTTATTCAAAAAAAAACTTTTTTGGAAAGGCGCCAAACATTAATTGCACACACAAGAAAAATACTACGTGCTGGTCCTGGCTGTGGTGTATTAATGTGGCTTTCTTCCAGCATATTCTGTGGCAGGTATCCAGAGCGTGGTCTGCAATCCCAGAGTGGCTGTAATCTACTCTGATGTAAAACTACATCAGAGTGGTGAAACCGGATGTAGTCTTTGTGTTCCGAAATCCTGACATTTGCTGTCCTGCCTGTTTGGCCAAAGTAGGATAGTTCAGCTGCAAGGGACTTGGCATTACCCAGGTAGGTCTAGGGGAAGTGGTTGGTCTTTGGTGGAGCAGATAAGTGAAGCCAATTTTTTATATGGTTTGTAACAAGAAGTCAGGTCATATTTTTTAAGATTTTGGTTATTTTTTCAGAGGTGCCCCAGATATAGGAACGGTGATAGATTTAGTGTAATCTTTGTTATGGGGGGGGGGGGGGGGGCTTGTGGTTAACTGGTTTTTAATATTTTTGGGGGTTGTAGCCATTGGCTAAGAAAGTATTAAGGATGTGGTTTAGTTCAGTGGTTAGGGCATTGTCATCGGAACAGATTAATTTTGCCCTGTTATATAGTATTTTTATAACCCCATATTGTTGGGGGTAGGGAATTGCTGGTGAATGTATCTGCCTGTGTATGGGTGGGTTTTCTGTAAACAGAAGACTTGTTTTCCTCTTTTTCCAAGGTGAAGGTCATATTTTTTAAGATTTTGGTTATTTTTTCAGAGGTGCCCCAGATATAGGAACGGTGATAGATTTAGTGTAATCTTTGTTATGGGGGGGGGGGGGGGGGGCTTGTGGTTAACTGGTTTTTAATATTTTTGGGGGTTGTAGCCATTGGCTAAGAAAGTATTAAGGATGTGGTTTAGTTCAGTGGTTAGGGCATTGTCATCGGAACAGATTAATTTTGCCCTGTTATATAGTATTTTTATAACCCCATATTGTTGGGGGTAGGGAATTGCTGGTGAATGTATCTGCCTGTGTATGGGTGGGTTTTCTGTAAACAGAAGACTTGTTTTCCTCTTTTTCCAAGGTGAAGCGGATTCTGGGGGTGTTGGTGTTTAAGTGTGTTAAGAAGGAGTGGAGTGTATCTGAGCCATGTGGCCAAATAGCAAACACATCAATGTAGCGAAGCAAAACAGTGGGTTTTTGTGGGACAGAGTTTAAGGCTTTCTCTTCAAAAGTCTCCATAAAGAAGTTGGCCAGGGGTGGGGAGAGTGGTGAACCCATGGCTGTTCCCTCTATCTGTTTGTAGAATTTTCCTTGCTAAACGAAATAGCCTGAGTTCATTGTGAACTGAAATAGGGCTGAAATATCGGGAGGAAATTTGTCTTGGATGAGCTCTTAAGTTTCCTCGAGTGGGACATTTGTGAATAGGGATGAGATGTCAAAACTGACCATTATGTCAGTATGTTGGAATGAGAGGTTTTCTATACTGGCTTTGAAGTAGAATGAGTTTTTTTATGTGTGATGGTGTGTTGCCAGTGTAGTGTGTGAACGCTTTGGCTAATTTGTATGTGGGGAAATCAGTGCCATCCACTATGGGACGTAATGGCACATTTTGTTTATGTATTTTAGAAAGTCCATATATTCGGGGGTGGGGAGGGGATCTAGAGTTAAAAGGTTTCAGTTTGTTGGTAACTTCCACAGGCCAAGAATCATAGCTGTCATAGTTGTATGTTCCCGTGAAGATGGCAATGTGATATTGTCGAAATATAGGAAGTATTTATTAAGGTTTCTTTTAATTAATATTCCAGTATACATTGTAAATTCCTTAAGTAATTTAATAACTTTGATTATAATAGACAGATTATTTTTAATTCGTTTTAAATTATGTGTTTTGGGACTGACCGTTGATAACAATAGCTGATTGATAATATTTTCCGCAATCACAATAAGTGGATTCTACTGTATCACCTAAAGATAAAGCTGACCTCTTGACATGGGTCTTCTCCACACTCTTATATAGATAATCAAATAAAGTCACCTCCTATATACCACAAGCAACTCACTGTATTTGGCTTCTTCACTGATCTTTTTGCCAGAAAGGCATGAGGAAATTTTTCATTAGTCTGAATACAAGTGTCTTCTATTTCAGCTATCCTCCAAAATTTAGCTCCAAGTTAACATCCATCCTGTATTGCCTATTCAGGCAGCCATACTTGTGTGTTATACATACATATCTGACTGCTTGAATAGGCTTGCTTACATATAAAATATAGGTTTGCTTACAACAGGATATAAGCAAGCCTCTATCCAGCCTATCCATAAATTGGGAGATAAAAGTCAGCCATCACACTATTTCTCCTGAATTTTTCTGAATTCTCTTGAAAACAATGGAGAAGATCAACAACTAACTCCTTCACTACCTAGAGGCCCGCCAATTAATTAATAATATCCAGTATGAATTTCGCCATTCTTATGACACAGTACATTTTCTAGTCAACCTTCACTTACTCATTCTTATTACCCTTCTTAAAGATAGGAGTTATATATGATGAGTCACATCTAAAACTTGATTTAACATTCTTGTTATCCTTAGCAGATGGTCACCTCCCTAGTTCCATAAGTACTCCTCCTGGGTCAGCTGCTTTACCATCTAGTAACATTGCCCAGGCATCTTTCAAAATAGGACCACCAGCTCATGTACCCTCTATGTATGCCTTCCTGTGCTCTTTAGAAGATCCTTCAAATTTTTCGAAGTTGTCATTGGTATTAATGTCACTGGTTGTGATCAGTAGTGATTTGATGTTTTCATGTCTGATGGTCCTCTGTGCCTGAGCTGTCCTATTATATCCCAGTCAGTGGTTAATCTCAGAACATCCTCTGTTCCATCATTCTTCCTTACTTGATGCTTTTCCTGATCCTCTTGACTTCAAGAATTAAGCCAAGTTTTCTGTGCTTACTTCTTGTCAGTAATGATTTAATTTCAGTAGCTTACCCTATCATCCACTTTGCTTTTTATGTGATTCAAATTCCTTAATTTGCTTGAACATTGCAGGAGTTAAGGGCGCTGACCCCCCCCCCCCCCCTCTGCACAATCGAAAATCCACATATAACTTCTGACTCCCCCAAAAACTACTATAACTTAACTACTAACAGTCTGCTGTTGACCAGAAACCTTGCTGATAACATAAAGAGTTGATTTACACATATTTTATATGTTATATGTATTCTTACAAGAATACATAGATTAAGAAAATCATAAGGAAGACAAAATACATTTACAATACTGTTCTGTATTTACTGATACCTTAAGTTCACATCATCTGTATACATGATGAATCATCTGTCTTTTAGTACCTACATCAATAAAAGCATATGATAGAGTGCCAAGGCAAGAAGTCTGGAGGTGTCTGAGGGAGAAGAAGGTGCCAGAGAAATATGTCAGGTTGGTGCGGGAAATGTACAGAAATGTGAAGACAAGTGTTTGGACCTGTTGGAGACAGACAGAAAGTTTTCAAGTAACAGGTGGCTTGCATCAAGGGTCAGCATTAAGTCCGTTTCTGTTTAATTTTGTGATGGAGGTGGTAACAGAGGAGGTGAGAGAAGATGCGCCTTGGACAATGTTGTATGCAGATGACATCTTGTTGTGTGTAGATTCAAGAGAAGAAGTGGGAACTAAACTGGAAAGATGGAGAAAAGTACTGGAAGAGAGAGAGAGAGGTATGAGACTAAGCAGAAGTAAAACAGAGTATATGTGTTGCGCAGTGGGCAGCAGCTAGGAGACAGATCTGGAGCTGGAAGGAAATGTCATCAGGAAGGTAAGAGACTTTAGATACTTAGGTTCAACAGTGGAAGAAGATGGAGGAGCTGAGAAGGAAGTGGGATGCAGGATACAAGCGGGTTGGAGGAACTGGAGGGAGATGACTGGAGTGTTATGCGATAAGAGGGTGCCGATCAATCTGAAAGGCAAAATTTATAGGACAGTAGTGAGGCCAGCTATGACATATGCTATAGAAACTGTGGCCCTGAGGAAAAATAATATCAGCAAGATGGAAGTAGCAGAGATGAGAATACTTAGGCGGATGTGCAGTGTGACCAGAAAGGATCGTCTGAGAAATGACTATGTCAGGGGAACAGTGAAAGTTATAAACTTAGGAGCGAAAATACAGGAGGCAAAGTTGAGATGGTTTGGTCATGTGATGAGGAGAGAGGACGAATATGTGGGAAGAAGGGTCATGCAGATTGATGTGCAAGGAAGGTGGAAGCGTGGGGGGCCAAAGAAGAGATGGAGGGAGCTGGTAGAAGAGGACTTGAAGATGAAGAACTTGAATGTGGTGACAGCCCAAGATAGGAAGGTGTGGAAGAGACTCATTACAAACAGTGACCCCACTTAAGTGGGAGAAGCTGCAGAAGAAGAAGATCAATATTGTCTTATATGATACAAAACACTGTATATGTTATATGTATTACTAAAACTAGACATCAAAAATGAAAAGATAATGTGAAAAAGAAATGCATATTTATTTACAGGTATGACGATTCATGTATTGATAATGAAGAAGCATCAGTATGATTGCTTTATGATAGCCTAGCCTATACACTAATGAATGGAGCATTATAAAATTTTTATTTTATGCAAATTGATTAAATTTAATTAATTAATAACAGTTAATTTTATGCATTTATCATTTAATGCTGCATCTTTACGTTTGTTTATATTTCTCTCAACTGTGAATGTCATTGTGTACAGTCTGTAAGTGTTTAGGTGCATACGTTTTATTAAATTTTAACTTTTTATAATAGATTTGTGTATATTTTATGTTAGTATATTGTAAAATAGACTAGTATCTATATATATTTTATGCCATGACATATCTAACTTTTTCTTAATTTTTTCAGTATTTCTAAGCTATGCAGTTCATCTGTGAGTTTTTTTTTTTTTTCAAATTGTTGTAAATCTCCAGTAATTTTCCAGTATATTTATTGAAATAAATCTGTGTATTAGTGGACCCGCTCAGTTCGAACTCATGTTATTCAAGGATCAACTGTACTTTTTTAGCGATCTCATATAGACCCAATCTTTGACTCTACTTTCATACAATCCTCTAATACTCTTGTCTTGAAAAAAGTAGTCCATATGTTGTTGTTCGTTTAACTTGATGTCACCATTCTGCTCATTTTTCCTTTTATCCCATCTAGGCACAACTATCTTTGCTCACAAGTAGTGGTCAATGCCACATTCTGCACCTCTCACTACTGCTTGACATCCCTTATAACAGCATCTGTGTCATTTTGTAATCAGATGGGAGATGAAGTTCTTTTCCCATCTTAGGTGGCAACGAATTTCATTACCTGATCTGACACCACCACCACCCTGCTTATTAGAGGTATGGCTTGAAAAAGTTCATATTTGGTGTTCATTCACTGCACTAAACTAACATAGTATATAAGATTGTGTTCAAACCAGTTTGAAGTTATGGATTTGAGAGTTGGGTGAGAAACACTTGATAAAATATTAGAGATCACAGATATGAGAGTCTAAGAAAGATTAGGGGAGTGAACAGATGATGTCAATGATAGAATCATATTAAAAATGAGATTAGGGAGGAACTTGACATTGTTTGCATTCAAGAGTGTGTGTGTGCAGGGCTAATCTAAGGTGGTATGGTCACTTAAACAGAATGGGAGAGGAAAGGTTAGCAAAACAGGTGTTTGATGCCAATATGGCAGGAAGAAGAGCCAGAGGAAGACCTAAGCCAAAGTCTAGGTGGATTGATTCAATCAGAAATGCCTTAGAAGAGTGAAATGTTAAATATGACAATATTTGAGTGCTGACACTCAAATTAGATTAGACTGATTTGGAGGGAAATTGTTGATACAAGATTATTATTAATGCAAACTTTATCATCTAGAGCTGTCATAGTAGCCTGAACCATCCTTAAAGATACATATCAGGAAATTATGATGATGATGATGTGGAACTAAGAGAAAAAAAATTGAAAACGTTTATTATTTTATTTATTTATTATTATTATTATTTTTGCTTTATGCTGTTGCAAATATTATTTTTAGCTTTTAAATAAAAAAACATCTAGACTAATTGCCGGACACTGCAGCAATTAATACAAATCTACTCTCCTAGTTAGAGAAGAATCTTTGGTCATTTGAAATAAATGGCAAAAACAATTGATAAGTAATATACTTTAAATCATTATAGATCCTTCATTATTTCTCCTCCATGAAAGTCCATGTACACCAAGTTCTTCAAAATAGAGGAAAATATCACAGTAGTTCAGAAACAAAGCAAATCTTCTTAATAATTCTCATTGTATTCCTCATTTCTAGCCACGCTCACAGATTTCTGCCCCAAACCAGAAATTTGTGTTCTATAGAGCATAACCTGTGACTTTTTCCAAAACTCAAGTTGGCATTGAAGGGAAGATATGACGATAGATCATGATTCAAATGCAGATTATATGTATTGAGTTGTTTCAAATTACAGACTTCTGTCAGTGTTTTCAGCTGTGGTACAAATGCTCAACTTCATCAACAGCAATTACATGAAGAGATAAAAAATACAATCCAGAAATGTTTGATCATAATTCTTATAAACAGTATTATGAAAACATAACAATGTTGTATAGTTCGTAACATATTCAGATGAACTGATTTGCTAGGACTTGGTAATGGTCAGATGAAATTAACATGAATTGGTATATCTCTGAATGATATTTCATTATTCAGAACTGTTTTTATATTTACGTTTTATATATGTGAAAATACATGAAAATAATTATCAGATTTTGTATGGTAATTCATTGATATGAGCAATCCTTGAGGAGAGTATGACGAAATCATGTTTATTTTGGATGGTACAAATGCTTTAACTGGTGACGTGAGATATGCAAAAATACATGAAAGAGTTGTTAGTTTATGCAAAAAAGAAGAGTGATACTAACAACTCTTTCATGTATTTTTTGCATGAAAGAGTTGTTATGCCATGTTCTGTTGCCATGGTATGATAGAGATGAGCTGAGACAAAGAGCTATGATTGCGAATGAGTCAGTGCACAGATTGCAGAAAGAATGATGCAGAGTTTATGGATTTGTAGAGTGAATTTGATGGAAGGAAGGAGTTATATAGAGTGGATGGCTTGCATCTAAATGGATTTGGTGTCAGGAATCTTGAGAAACTGTTGTTCATTGAGAGTTCGGAAGTACAAAGTCAGGGAAACTAGAATGTTTATGGGGGGGGGGGTGCTGGTATTCTCCCCAAACATTGGATCCAGGCAACCTAGAAGTTAGTAAATGGAAAAGTGATCACATGATGCAAAGTGTAGCACCCAAGGTTAACTTTAGTCAGCTAAGTAACACAAGCTGTAAGGGAGGTGTTGTAATCAAGGGGGGGGGGGGATATCGTAGTTTATATATACCAATGCCAGAAGTTATAGAGATTAATGAGACATGGTTGGCCGAGGATGATATAGTCATAGGAATAGAATGCAAGGGATCTAGTGTCTTTAGAGATGGCAGAAGGAACAGGATGGGGGGGGGGGTTGCTAATCATAGCAGAGGAATTAAAACCAAAAAGAGTATAAGCACATCAGGGAAACAGAGATTCAGAGGGTAGTTTATTTGAGGCTATCTGGTTTGAGATAGATGCCAACAGGACTAAATATGTAATTGGCTGCTGCTATAATCTGAGGGTATACAGGAGAATATAGGACATACACTTGCAGATTAGCATGAGTAAGGTCAAGTAATTGTTATCAAGGATTTCAACTATGGGAACATAGATTGGAAGGAGGAATTTTCCCAGGCAGTGAAGAAAATGGAATTTATATAGCTGCTGAGAGATAATTACATGAGGCAACATGTAATGGAGGGGGGGGGGGGGGGAGACCAGGAGGCACAAGGTTCATGAGTGCCGGATCTGAACATTGCATCAGAGAACTTAACACTAACCTATCTAACTATGCTGCCTTCACTTGGAGAAAGTGATCATGTAGTTTTGACCTGTGAAATGCCAGACATGCAGAATTTTCTATTAAGAAGGGATATATGTGTGATCACAAAGCAAGTGATTATGACAAGCTGTGGATACTGCTTTTAGTAGAGCAATAGCATAAGAATTTAGAAGGGGAGAAATGTTGTTAGTGCATAGAAGGTGGTCAAGAGGTGTTTTAAGAAAGCAGTGTCTGAATGTATTTATCCTACCTGATTTATCCTTCTGATTTGGCACCTTCCTACCAGATTTATCCTTCTGACAGTATACCTACTGTCAGAAGGATAAATCTGGTAGGAAGGTGCCAAAGGAGACAAGACAGAAGAAGCAAATTATAAGCCAGTCATCATCTTAGGAGTGGTGGTTAGGATATTGGAGAAATTAGTGAAAGAATTCAGGACTGGGTGGATAGGAATATGATACTCAGTAAGGGACAACGTGGTTTTATGAAGGTTAGGGCATTTCTTAGTAATTTGCTTACTTCTTTATAATCAGTTGATAATGGAGTTGCATAAGGGAAATGGCTACTCATTGATATTGACTGACTTTGCAAAAAAAGCATTTGACACGATTCCATATAGAACTCGGTTGCATAAATTGGAGCAAATGACCAGATATGAATCTGGTGATTTGGATTAGAGGGTAGCTGATGGACAGATATCAAAGTGGTTTATGGAGGAGTTGAGTGAAGGAGAAAGCAAGTGACCAGCGGTGTACCGCAGGGATCAGTACTTGGTCTTCTGTTGTTTATTTTGTATATCAATGATATAGGAAATATTCAGTTTGTTTGCTGATAATGCTGAACTGGGAAGAGCAGTGGTAAATGAAGGTGGTGCACAGACCCTGCAGAAAGACTTAAACAGACTAGCAGTATGGGCAAGGGTAAATGGCTACAGTATAATGGGCAAGTGTAAGTTGATGCACTTAGATGTGTAAGGTGAAGCACTTAGGGAAGAGATTAGAAGCTCTGTATTATATTAATGGAACTGACCTCAGGAAATTGATGAAGTCAGGGACTTGGGTGTGATTGTAGACATGGAGTTGAAATTTAGAGGGCATACTGCAAAGATAAGCAAAACAGCACACCAGATTACATGATTGTTGAAGAACACACTAACAAGCAGGGATAGAGAGGTTATTTTCTCCCATATCAGGCCACATCTGGACTGTTGTGTGCAGATCTGTACCCCCCAGATTCTGTGATGATAAAGTTGTGAAGAGAGAGAGAGAGAGGGGGGAGGGTGACAAAGATTGTGGCAGGTCTGTGGAATGCTTGTTATGAGAATAGATTGATGGTCTGTAGGCTTGAAAAATTAGCTGATAAGCAAAAAAAAAAAAAAAAAAAGAGAGAAGACATGATAAAAGTATTTAAATTATTAAAGGGGTTTTATAGAATTGACACCGAAAACTTTTTTCGGTACATGCCAAAAAGGCAGAGAACAAGTGGTCACCAGTGGAAGTTGTCTAAAAGTGTGGTTAGCAAGGATGTTAGGACTAGGTTTTTTGGAAGGTGGTGAATGGGTGTAATGGGTTGCCAGTGGTCATTGTGGGTGCTTTATCAGTGAATGAGTAAGGAGAAGTATGATGAGTGTTGTGTGAATAATGGATCTCCCATGATGAGTCTTTTGACTCCATGGAGATACCTGTATTATAATAATATATATGTATATCATTTTCTGCTAACCCTAAAATTATGGGTTCTTATTAGTTGCTCAACATTTTCCCCTCATTATCATCTTCCACTTAATAAGTTATGCCCCATTGTCTTCTTAAGCAATAAAGTGAGTTGGTTTGTTTAACTGAATTTTGTCATTGTGTTTATTAGTTGCATATATTGGAAAGCAATTTTATTGGAAGCAAACAAACCAACTGCTTGTTTTCCGTAAACAAGCTTGGTCAGTAATGGCGAACCTTTTTACCCAGGTGTGTCAAACATTTTTGTTTTTTTAAATATTGATGTTGTTGATGTGCCACTTTCATATATGCATTATAAATTTGACTACATAATCATAGATGGTGACTTATACATATCATATTAGGCTATTTATTTAATAGGACATCGATATAAAATTATGAATTCATATTATACAATTAATTTAATAAAGTGAAATTACAAACTTACATTACATTTAATGACTTTTCTGTTGCTGAGTACTGGTAGAAAGTTGCTGTATAGAAGGGCTATAGCGTGTACATTTTAATGCTACATAGGCAGCACTCAATCTATTTCTTCCTTTTGATTTGGTATTATTTAAGATAGAAAATAGAGTTTCACAAGAGTATGTAGAAGAGAAAATTGTTAGAAGAACTTTAGCAACGTTCCCACTCAAGTTCTTCTAATTCATTTCTAAGAGCAATAAACTTTATTTTCCAGATAGGATTACACTGGAAGTCGGCTAGTTGCATTTCTAGATCTTTTAAATCCAACCACTCAAGGCTATCTAATTTAAGATCCATGAATTGGATTTTAAATTAGATGGAACCACTCAAGGCCATCTAATTTAAGGTCACAGGATACTTTATGAATTGGATTGTTTGTTCCAACATTCTAAATTGCTCAAATCTAGAAGAAAACTGCTCAGTTACTGACTTTAGAACTTCGATAGATTGTTCTCAAGTCAGATGGGACTGGTTTCGTTAAAAAAAAAATCTTCGCTCTTGGGAAATACTTAAAATTGTTACTTTCTAAATCATGTTGAAATATTTTGAGTTTATTCTCAAAACTCTTGATCGTGACAAACATAACATCGACAGATTTTCTGAAACCTTGCAATTGTAACATGGCAATACTGTTATTTTTGACCATACGAACTATAGGAGAGAATAAATGACTACTATTTAGGTTTTTTTTTTTCCTTTTGGTCAAATTTATTTTAAAACAAAGTTATACCGACTAGTTTCACCAACTGTGGCCGCTGGCTTCATCAGGGTAAAAGATGTATAAAAATAGTAAGAACACTTAAATGCTAAAAACTATTAACACTAAAACCATAAAATAAACCGAATACAATTTTATAAAAGCAGAAGAATGCATATATCACACGCATAGCCCGTATATGATCTGCTAGTTATTGTGGAGGAACGATTTGTAGTTGGTGGCAAAATTCAGTTCTGGCATGTTGAAAGATCTAATAAGGGTCTTCCAGATCTTGGGCAGAATCAGTCCTTGGTTTCTATTAAGGTTTTGTTCTGAGCGGAGAACCGTTGTGGCTTTTTTTATAATTCGGAAGCAGAAGTCCTCTAAGTAGGGCATTGAGCTTTTATCCCATTTTGTAATGTGATTAGTCCTAGCAAAATGAAAGGCTAACCCCGATTTGTCTTCTCTATTATTATTGATGTCTCCTATGTGCTCCTTCTTCCTAATTTCAAAACTTCTTGAAGTCTGGCCAATATAATTCAAGCCACATGAGCAGGGTATATTGTAAACTCCAGCATATTTAAAAAATTGGATGACTGTCTTTTGGAGATCGTAAAAATTGGCCAATGGTCTGTGCAGGTTTAAAAGCTACTCGTATACCATGTGGCTTGAGGAGTCTGGCAATCTTATTAGAAATTGTCCCTACAAACGGAATCCCAATGGTAGAATTATAATGTATATCTTCAGGTTGTCTTTGTGTGTGTGTGTGGGGGGGGGTCACAGAAAAGTATCTTGGAGATCAATTTCTTTATTCTCTTGCAATTGTATATTAAGTTCATTCAGGTGCAATGAAAAATCTGTGAAAAACATCAGCTTACTGAGCCAAGCAGAATCGTTCAACTGAGAAAATTCGTGCTCCATGCCCTTCGTATTTAAATATAATTTAATTTCATTTAAACATTCAACACACTGTTCAAGTAATTGGCCACGACTCAACCATCGAATATTATTGTACTTTAATAGACCATTGTACACTGATTCAACTTTGCTTAAAAGTGAATTAAATTCTTGTTTGTTTAAAGCCCTGGTAGCAATAAAATTAGTTACCTTTGTCACAATTCTTATCACATCATCCAAATCCTTTAAGCCTGATTTCACACACAGTGTCTCCTGATGTATAACACAATGGAAACAAACCTGGGAATGACCAACATATTCTATAAATTGTTTGATAAAACCTACATTACGGCCAACCATATTAGGTGCGCCATCAGTTGTAGTCGAAAATATTTTCAAAAAATCTATTCGTTTCTCACGGAACACTTTAAAAACACAGTCGCATATGACTTTACCTGTCATGTTTTGAGGTAAATTTTCCAACTTTTTTAATTTTTTTTTTTTTTGATTTTGAAGGTGAAAATGAAAACTAATAAATGCCAGACATTTTCATTAATGGTAATGATTTTCTTTGGATAAGCTTTTTATAAATATTTCTTGTATTATTAGTGATTATCATGAATTTTATTAACAGTTTTCTGTCACTTCTTTCTGTGTATTTGATCTGCTTTTAATAGGTTGCTAGTGTTCAGCTGGATGCTAGTGCAAAAATATATGCTTATCGTGTGGATTGTGTGTATGCAGAAGCATTTAAGATGGCTGGTGGTCTAGGAATTGCTGAAGAACATAAGAATACCACTGGTAAGTATTATAAGTTATGCTCATTCTAATTATTAATTTGTGAATGTTTTGTAAAGATACATAAGTATAAAGTTTAGAAGATAATTCTTTAGTTTAGATTTTTACTATTGTCTTAGTACATACACTTTCTCTTCTTATCCAACTTCATTTTTCTGATAATTTTGTTGTGAAAATTCATGAAGACAGCTGAATTCTTGCAGATTTACCTAAATGTTATGCTAGGATGATTACTTTTGATACTACCAGATTAAGGGTTAAAGCTGTATAACTGAGAGGAGACCTCAACATAGCCTTTAAAGGAATGCGGAGAACTGACCAGGGCTTCTAACCTAATGTCCAATCCTCACCTTCTCGTGGTGCATCCTGTTGGGTATCTACTTGGGTACTGAACGAACAAGGATGGGCTGGCAATTTGGGATTTAGCCGACCAAATTGTAGTCTTATTGGCTTAAACCAAAATAAAAAACGACGGTACAACATGGCAAAACTTCATGCCGGCTGGAACGTCGCCCGGTTGAACAAGGGACCCGTTGTTTTCACCAGGGCGAACAGCGAAAAGTCAGCTACTGGAACAAATCTGAAAACACACCCCAACTCAACATCACCAGAGTTAAAGATTGATAGTACCAACATAAGAAACCTGAATGGCAAAGAAATGGAGCTAGCTGAGGAATTAGATAAGTACCAGATCAACATAATAGGGGTGACTGAAACAAAAAAGACAAAAACTGGTGAGATCTTTCTGAGCAATAAATACAAAATGTTATATTCAGACATTGACAATCAATGAAAAGAAGTAGCCATACTATTCAACACTAAATACGAGACTAATCTTCTTGAATGGCAGGCAGTCTCAAGTAGAGTGATGCGGGCAAATATGAGAATGGGGAACTGGACAATGAGACTTATTTGTGCCTATGGTCCCACAGAAGGTTCTACTAAGGTAGAAGTGGAGGAATTTTTGATGCTTTAGACAAAACAACTGATACAATGAAAAAGGAAAAGTTGGTCCTTGTTGGGGATCTAAATGGCAGAGTAGGAAATGATTGTCAGACATACAAAAATATTTTGGGAAAATTTGGAGAATAGAGCAAAGCTAATAGTAATGGCAAATACCTGTTGGATTTCTGCTTAGGACATGGACTGGTTATTACTAACACCATGTTCCAACATAAAAATGTGCACAAATTCACATGGAGAGAAGCAGCAAGGAATAAGGAAAGTCTCATTGACTTTTTTTTATTCTTATTAAGTGGTATTAAACCTGATATCAAAATTGGAGATGTTAATCTCAACTCTTTACTTTATGTAGATGATGATGTACTTCTAAATAAATATGCTACAACTCTGCAAAATTCCCTGATTAAATTGAATAAATGTTGTAATAATATTGTATGAATGTCAGCAATAAAAAGACATAGACAATCAAAATAGGAAGAATCGTTGAAAATGTCAACTGTGTTGTGAACAGAGAACCTGTGGAACAAGTTAAACATTTCAGCTACTTAGGCACGATTTTTAGTGAAGATGGTAAATTAAATATGGAAATAGACAACAGAATCTACTAAACTGGTATCGTAGGCAGTCAGTTGAATAAATTCTTATGGAAGAAGAGAGAAATTAGTCAGAACACTAAATTAGCAGTATACAAGACAGTTGTTCAAACCAGTTTTAACTTATGGATCTGAGAGCTGGGTCAGAAGTAAAACACTCGATCAAAGACTAGAGACCGCAGATATGAGAGTCCTGAGAAAGATTAGAGGCGTGAACAGATGGCATGAATGGCAATATCATATTAAAAACGAGGATATTAGGAAAGAACTTGACATTGTCGGCATTTCAGGAATGTGTTAGCAGAGCTGATCTCAGGTGGTATGGTCGATCTAACAGAATGGGCGAGGAAAGATTAGCAAAACAAGTGTTCTCTGCTAGGTTGGCAGGAAAACGACTCAGAGGAAGACCAAGATATAGGTGGATTGATACGATACAAAGTGCCTTAGACGATAGAAATATAAGATCTGATAATGTTAGAGTCTTGACGAGTAATAGACTGATTCGGAGGAAAATTGTAGATAAGAAGTTAGTAATGATATAAATTTTTCATGTAGTACTATCATATTCTGTACACTCTTTGAGGGTACATGGCAGGAATTTGATGATGGTGATAAAATCTGTGAAACCTCCAGTTTCCTTTTAGAGGACAAAGTTATGCATTCGCTTGGAAAAGACAACTTTCGATCACCAACTACAGCATTATTTACAATTGAACTGGCTTTCCATTCTGTTTTCAGAAGGCAATCATTGCAAACATTAGATGAACCTAAGAAGAAATAATTTCCTCACATCTATTGCTATGATGACGTAACTTACTGCTGTGGCAGTTTTGTTGGATGGATTAAATGATGAAGTTAAAAATAGTTCCTTAAATATTTGGGGGATAAAAAAAAAATTCATGGCATGTATTTATTATCTGCCAATAATGCAGTTTTCCATAATGAATTTTTGCAGCATCCATTCTTTGTAGGATGTATTGTTGGTATCTGGTACTTTGTTACTTTGATTTGAACATTTCAATCAACGATAATAATGTGTGAATTTGCTCTACAAGTATTTATTTAATTTTTTTTTATTATCCCCCCCCACACCCACACACACGCGCATACAAGAGCCCACAAAATCCATGCTGCAGTTAATGTTGCAGTTAAAACTTGTGTTCTAAAGATGCTGGCTCAAAAACCAGCAAAATATTAGTAAGTTCAAAAATTGATTTTCATGGAAACAATTCATATAACTGTGACACAAGTTTCTCTAAAAAGAAAGAATAAGTTTTTTTTTTTTTTTTCCCCTTCATGGTGTTGTTTATACTGTGAAACACTATCATGAATAGTCAACAACACCTAAGCCTTTCGATATGTATACTTTTCTCTCCTATTCTGTTGAAGTGACCATACTGCCCAAAATTAGTTCTGCTTACACATTCCTGAATGCTAACAATGGCAAATTCCTTCCTGATATCTTCATTTTTAATATGGTTCTGCCTTCATTGTATTGTATTGACTTCATGTGTTCAATCTCCTAATTTTTCTCAGAACTCTCATATCTGTGATCTTCAATCTTTGATCACCTGTTGTATTTCTAAATCAACTAAATCAGATCCCTAAGATAAAATTGGTTTCAAATTGCCTTGTAGCTGGCAATTTTATTTTTTTGAAATTGTATCTAAATAAGCTGTGTTGTTGTTATAGGCTTCCCATTCAGGATATAACTGATCAGTGTTCCTGTTTATTTCATGGTCTGTATTGTTGATTTTCATGCTTAGTATACAGCAAGTTTAGTTAGGGAATCCTGAAGATTTGCAGGATTTGTGTATAACATTATCTGCATAAATTTTACTAAAGAGCTGATTATTAACAAATTTTATATGCCTAATGCCATTTTCCTTCAAAATGCAGTCCATATAGATGATAAATAACAATGGAGGTAAGTCCTTGTCTCACACCTGATTTATATTAACCACCTAACTGGCGATTATGGATAAAATATACATCTTCATACACTCATATCCATCATATATTTCAGTGTAATATCAATGGTATTACAATTTTAATATGCACTTTGCATCCATGATAACCTTGACGTCTTGGCCAGTAGCATGGTTAAACCATCTTTCTGTACATCCTTCAGTTTTAACTGCTGAACTTTCCAGATTTACTGATTAATTGGTTCTTGGTGACCGTTCGTAAAGCAGGAGCTTATTTGCCTTACAAATAATGCTATAAGCAAGAGTTATGTTCGTAAGAAGGAATATATAAATTATAAGATGAATATTAAATGATAAGAAAAGACTTTACTGGCCAAAGATTTACATATTTAAAAAATAACATAAGAAAAATTTTAAATTAAAAAAATGTTTCTTTGAAAAAAAAAAAAAATAGCGCATTTTTATATCACCAGGTGAATTGGCAGCCGTCAAGGTAGTAGAAGATATATTAGGAAGCTTCAGTGCATTTTTTTTTTTTTAAAGAAGGCCTGAAGTGTCATTTGCTTTATTGACTTTCACTTCGTTTTACTTAAAATAGCTTGATAGCAAGCAGAAATATTATTCATTTCACAGGAAAATCTACTAAATACTCTGAATCTTGTGATTCAAAGATTTCTTGTGCTTTTTCGAGAAGTTTAAATGCTTCTTCTAGGCCTTTTAAAGTGAAAAACCGAGTTGTAGCTTCATATTTGTTATCTTCTTTGTATTTTTCTTCTTCTTCGTTTCTTTCTTGTTCCTCTAATTCAAGGAGATCATTGGCTGAGAGTTCCATAGTGTGAGATTGAAGCAGCTCATTAACATCACCTTCTGAAACTTCCATTTGCAACTGGTTAACCATACCTAAGATCGCTTAAGTTTCAGAATCAGTCTTTGTTGGGTCTTCAAATCCTTCGAAATTATCATTAAACTGAGGACAAAGTTTATGCCATACTCCTTTCATATTTTTTTTGGGAACTTGATGCCAGGCACTCTGCTTTACCTGAATTGCATCTAAAATGTTGAATCTCTTCCAAAACTCTGTGATACAAAAGTTTCTATCTTGATCAGTTGCTTCTATTAACATTTCAAAAGTCTCTTGGAGATAATGTGCTTTAAATGTCGCAATCACTCCCTGGTCCATTGGTTGTAAAAGAGAAGTTGTATTTGGCAGTAAAAGATTATTTTTACGTTAGGACAAATGTAAGCTACTGATGAGGGATGGTTAGGTGCATTCTCAATTATCAGAACCACTTTAAATTGAATTTGTTTTTTCTCACAGCAAAGTTTCACTTCAGGAGCAAAGTGGTGCTTAAGCCAATCTTCAAATTGGGAACCCATAGCTAAGCCTTCTTATTTGCTTTCCATATTACTGGGAGAGTATCTTTGTTAATTCCTTTTAAGCTGTTTTGATTTTCTGATCGATGCACAAATAATGGTTTTAACTTGCAATCGCCAGCAGCATTTCCTCCTAATAGTAGAGTGATGTGATCTTTTGATACTTTAAAACCTGGCATCGAGGAGGATTCTTTTATGTAAGTTCTTGTAGGCATCCTTTTCCAAAAAAGGTCCATCTCATCAACGTTAAAAATCTGCGATGGTGAGTAATTTTTTTCTTTATTTCATCTAATTTTTCTGGATGCAATTTTGCAGCCTCGCTATTGGCACTTGCACACCTTGTACTTTAATGCTTTGCCAACTAGTTTGCTTTTTATAGCAGTCAAACCATCCAAAAATTCAAACCATAGCAAAAGTCTCTTTGGAGTCATCTCCTTTTTGGTCGTTCAGCATTTTAAAAATGACTAATGCTTTGTGTACAAATCGTTGCTTAGGTAATAGGCATGTTTAATCATTGAGTTTGGTCACTTATCCAAGCAGTTAACAGTTTTTCCATATGAGGAATTATATTGCCTGTCTTTATTATGCAACCATGAAGACTGCATAGATTGCATATTTTTTTACTTCTTTCAAATATTTTCTTTATTCTTTAAAATGGTGTAAATTGTAGAAGCAGCAAAAGAAAATTTCTCAGAAAGAGCTTTAAGAGTGCTACCCTCTTGATTGCTGGTAATAATTTCATATTTTTTCTCTAACGTAATTGCTTTTCTTTGTTTCTTTTTGCTCATTTTCTGGTTTTGCACTGTTGCTTCTTTTTGATATTGTTGGAAAAGTGAAAGTGTTATTGTTAAAAAGAAAACAAAATAAAAAATCAGGTGTAATTAAAGAAACTACGAATAACACACTCATGTTGCCAAGGCTCGTGAAGTGACTGAGGCTCATTCTAACTGATAATTACATCATTACATACTGCGTAATTCTCCATATACGCCCCTAATCATCTTCGCCATGCACAATTTAAAATAAAAAAATTCGTAAGGTTAGAACTACCTGTACGTATTCTTGTTATGTTTCTGTGATTTCTCTGCTCTTTGTCTTAAAGTGAAAATATGATCCTGATGATCTCTATTTTGCCTGAACCCAATTTGTTCTTCTTCTCTAAGTATCCCTTCCCAATTTTCTTAGTCTCTTCTCAAGTATGTTTGCATAAATCTTTTCTGAAACATTCAGCAGGGAAATTTTTCTGTAGTTCTTGCATTCAGTTTTCTTTGGAATTATGTAATGCAATCTGTGTAAAGCTTGGCATATTTGATCATTTGTTTCTGGTTTAATAGTATCTACTCTAGTTGCTATTCCACATTTCAGGTTTTTGATTGCCCCCCCCCCCATTTTTAATAATTAATAGGTACTTCTAATTGCATTCCTTTTTGAATGTTTTCTACCACTGTCTTTTCACTCCATTTTTCATTTTAACAGTCTTTAAAAGTTATTACTCCAGACATACAGAATATCTTCATATTTCATGGTGCCTTTTATCATTTCTGATTTCTTTTACAGTACTCTTTCCTTCATATCTAAGATTTTTCATTAGCCTCCATGATATTTTTCCAGTTGATGTTTATCTTCTATATTCCTACTAAATTTTTCCCATGACTTTAGCTATTTTAACACTGCTTTGCTTTCCTACATTTTTCTCTGTATACTCTTACACTTATATGCTGAATTAATTTTTGGCATGAGTGTGAAAAGTTTCAGCCAGAAACTTTTGATATTCCTTCTTCTTTTCCACAGCTGTCTCTTTAACTATCTGAGTCCACCAGTTCTGATTTTTTTTTCTACCCTTGCAAACAATTTGACCATATGCCTCTGGCTGAATTTGTTGATTTCTTCAGAGTCCATTGAGTCTTAATTGTTTGATTATTGTTTTTAAACTCCTTCATTTTTTCTTAAATAATAATATGTATATTTGCATTTAGCATTCACCTCTAAAAGCAGTTGATTTTGATTATTGTTTGTAAAACTTTCTTACACACTTTTCTTTTCAATCTGATATACCATTTTATCCTGCTCAAATCTAAATAGCAATCACTTCCTATTTCAAATCCTCCATATACGGTTGTATCCTGAACCAGCATGAAGTTAACACTATCAGTCATTGCAACATTTCTTATTTCTTCTCTTCTCTCTCTGTGAATTAGTACATATCTTTATGTTCAAACATGCGTTAATGACTAATCCATGTCAAGAACAAAAATTCAGGAGGTACTTTACATTATTATTATTAGCTTTGCTCTTTTCTCTAAATTTTCCCTAAACATTTCTATATGTCTTATATTCATATCTTACTCTCTCTTGTTTATATCTCCACCAATGTCAGCTGCCTTCTCTAATGACTCAAAAAAAAAAACCTCCACTTTCTCCTTAATATTATCTTCATCATCACCTTTAAGTCTATGTTGTTTAAGGAAATTAACAACATAGACTTGATAATACCTAAAATATTTAATTATTACTTCCTATCTTTTGCTGAAATCAAATCAGCATGTTCAGGGATTAATACACTGGCATTAAACATGTCCACACAGGCACTCTTCAGTAACAAAGATAGAACAGGAGAGATACAGGATGACCTAAGTCCTATAATTATGTCACTATCTCCTATATTCGTGATGACTCAGAAAAGGTGGTCAAGTTCTTAAAAATGCACAATCTTGTGACCACTTATAAACCACACAAAACACTAGCAACCCTTATCCACTCCCCCAAAGACCAGCAACCTCTGGATTTACCCAGAGTGTTCCAGGAACCTTGCAGCTGCAACTGTTCCTGCTATGGACAAACAGGTGGGACAACCAGCATCTGTATATCAGAGTACTAGGATTACATTCATTTTCACCACTATGGCTGCTCAGGATTTGCAGACCATGCCCTGGATAACCCAGCACAGTATCTGGGTGGGAAATAGCCACCTTACTCCACCAAAGCAAATTTAAATTTGAGAGACTTTTCCTGGAATATGCTGTAGCTCTTACCAAATATCCAGTCTAAACAAATATGGTTGTATCTAACTGCCTCTCATATGGGAAACCCTCATTGGCAGACAGTCAGCCCAACAGCCAAGAATACCCAACCGAAGCCAGTAGGTGGCATAATTATAGGACTAGGTCATCCTTTTCCATTTCTGTTACTGAAGTGTGCCTGAATGCTGTTTAATACCAGTGTTTTAATCCCTGAAGATGTTGATTTAACTTCGGTGAAATATAGGAAACAATAATTAAATATTGTTAGTTATTATCTAGTCTATGTTGTTAATTTCCTGCAGCTGCAACTGTTCCTACTATGGATAAACAGGTGGGACAACCAACATCTGTATATCAGAGTACCAGGATTACATTCATTTCCACCACTATGTCTGCTCAGGATTTGCAGACCATGTCCTGGATACCCAGCACAGGATCCAGTGGGAACAGATTATACACCATATAGAGAAGCAAAGCAAAGCGCCTGCCTATAAGTCATCCTTATTTATTTACTATTTATTTGGAGAATCAACATATAAACCTAAACACCAGTATTAATATAACCTTTTCTTCTACCTTAGCCAATTCCAATCCCTATTTTCATATTTGACTATCTCATTCCATTTGATACGACCTTCCATTGAAGAACATTCTTCTTGTGTTTTTATTGTTATGTTTATTCTTGTGTTAATTTATTTCTCTGGAGCGTGTGCTATCCTTTTGCCTAAATATGAATATAGCTTGTATTTGTTATTTAGAAGAATGTCAACAACACACATGCTCTCTCTCTCTCTGTTTTGATATTATAATTTTCTGATTTGTTCCAGTAGTTGATTTTTAACTGTTTGCACTGATTTTTTGATAAAAACAGGAGGCCTTATTTAACTGGATGATATCCCAATTGGCAAGAAATTCTATCATGTACCATTATTTTGTTTTAGTTTAAGCCAATAAGAATACAATTTGGTTGGCAAAATCCTAAATTGCAAACCCATTCTTGTTTGTTCAGTATCCAGGCCAATATCTACTAGCAGGGTGTACCTCAAGAAGGTAAGGATTAAACATTCATATTCCTTCGTCAATTCTCCACATTCCTTAAAGATTATTTGGAGGTCTCTTCTTAGTTATCTAGCTTGTACCTTTAAGAGATTCCTATGTTGAGTTTATATGTATGTATGTATATATGTGTATATATATATATATATATATCACATCATCAGCACTATTTTGTATAACAGAGTATACACCATATAGAGAAGCAAAGCAAGGAGCCTGCCTATAAGGCATCCTTATTTATTTACTACAGTACAAAAATAATTATTAATATATCACAGCGATCATAAGAGAGCCATCCAGTAGTCAAGAGACAGAATTGGCTTGCTTTCAAGTCTCAAAAAAAATTTCATCAGACAACCTGTTTGGATAAAGTTCCAGGATAAGATAACAGATACTAAAAATAGATTAAGTGGAATATTAGACAATGTACTAAGACTAGAAATAGTTACCAAAAAAAAAAAAAGAAGAAGAAGCAGATTATGAATATATCTTTTATCATAGCAAGTACTGGTGTAGAGAAGTGAAGCATGGAGATGAGAAAAGAATCTTTCCAGCAGAAATGAATTATATATGAACAGAACAGCATGTTATGCAAGACAAGGCGGAAAACAAAATGAAGACATTGAAAGAACTAAACCAGACACTAGTAATGGAAATGATATACATACACTAATAATTGAAATGATATGCGAGGGCTGTTCAATAAGTAATAAGACTAATTTTACTGTCGCGAAACCACTCATCACAATATTAATTTCTTTGGAATAAAGAAATGTTGCTGTCTGTATTAACAAAAGAGGTTGATAGATGGCGTATACGGGCTGATGTGCCAGAGTGTCACGTGACTAAATGCAAGCTTGTTTCGGCGCGTATACGGACCTAGACCAGTCGTCAAAATGGAAGCGTCCTTGGAACGGCGTTATGCGATTAAATTTTGTGTGCCTTTGCAAAAATCGGCATCGGACACTTTTAACATGATACGCGAAGCTTTCCACGATGAAGCAATGTCGAGGGCAAGTGTTTTTCGCTGGCATAAAACTTTTAAGGAAGGAAGGCAAAATGTGGAAGATCTTGAACGTGAGGGAAGACCTTCAACGTCCATCACAGAGACAATGATCAACACAGCAGCGATTATCATCAAGGAGGATCACAGAATTACAGTATGCCAACTGCATGTTGTCCTGAATATTTCTGTGGGAAGTGTTCACATATTTGGGACTGAAACGTGTTTGCGCCCGATGGATTCCCAAACTCTTGACACGGGAGCAAATGCAGCATCGAGTGGATGTGTGCACAGAATGGAAGAAAGACTGGAACAAGAAGACGACAACTTCTTAAGCTTGTCCGATGCCGATTTTTGCAAACGCACACAAAATTTAATCGCTCGTAGTCGCGCCAAAACAAGCTTGCGTGTAGTCACGTGACACTCTGGCACATCAGCCCGTATACGCCATCTATCAACCTCTTTTGTTAATACAGATAGCAATATTTCTTTATTCCAAAGAAATTAATATTGTGATGAGTGGTTTCGCAACAGTAAAATTAGTCTTATTACTTATTGAACAGCCTACATACATACACTAATAATGGAAATAACATATTTACACATACACACAGATGAAAAGAGCATCCAGAACAAATGCAGCACATGTATTTTATTATTATATTTTAAATTCTCCATGTTTTCTTTTGAAACAATAAGGAATTTTGCAGCTGTGTATTTTGTCAGTTGAGGTATAAAATATTTTTACCCATCATAGAAATAAATTTCATATTTCTTATATACATATACTTATATTCATACTACTTATGATATGTATAACTTACTTGTGAGCAGAAATTTTAATATATTTAGGATAATTTTAGCTATTCAGCATTTATATATTCTTAAATATGTCATGGAGGTGCTTAAGGGTCAAAGCTCTATAACTGAGAGAAGACCTCCACATCGCCTTTAAAGGAATGCGGAGAACCGACCAGGGCTTCTAACCTAATGTCCAATCCTCACCTTCTCATGGTGCATCCTGTTGGGTATCTACTTGGATACTGAACGAACAAGGATGAGCTGGCAATTTGGGATTTAGCCAACCAAATTGTAGTCTTATTGACTTAAACCAAAATACAAAATGATGGTACAACATGGCAAAACTTCATGCTGGCTGGGACGTCACCCGGTTGAACAAGGGACCCGTTGTTTTCACCAGGGCAAACAGCGAAAAGTCAGCTACTGGAACAAACCTGAAAACACACTCCAACTCAACATCACCAGAGTTAAAGATCGATACTATCAACATAAGAAACCTGAATGGCAAAGAAATGAAGCTAGCTGAGGAATTAGATCAACAAGTACCAGATCAACATAATAGGGGTGACTGAAACAAAAAAGACAAAAACTGGTGAGACCTTTCTGAGGAATAAATACAAAATGTTATATTCAGCCATTGACAATCAAGGAAAAGGAGTAGCCATAGTATTCAACACTAAATACAAGGCTAATCTTCTTGAATGGCAGACAGTCTCAAGTAGAGTGATGTGGGCAAATATCAGAATGGGGAACTGGACAATGAGACTTATTTGTGCCTATGGTCCCACAGAAGGTTCTACTAAGGTAGAAGTGGAGGAATTTTTTGAGGTTTTAGAGAAAGCAAGTGACACAATGAAAAAGGAAAAGTTGGTCCTTGTTGGGGATCTAAATGGCAGAGTAGGAAGTGATTGTCAGACATACAAAAATATTTTGGGAAAATTTGGAGAATAGAGCAAAGCTAATAGTAATGGCAAATACCTGTTGGATTTCTGCTTAGGACATGGACTGGTTATTATTAACACCATGTTCCAACATAAAAATGTGCACAAATTCACATGGAGAGAAGAGGCTAGGAATAAGAAAAGTCTCATTGACTATGTTATTGTTGATAGTGATGTTTTCTCCCTGGTGCAGGACACCAGAGTGTACAGAGGATTTGAAATTGGAAGCGATCACTATTTAGTCTTCAGGATAAAATTGATTTTCATATGGAAAAGAATGACATGTAAGAAAGTTTTAAAGCGAATAAAAGTTGAGCAGCTCTCAGATGTGAACTGTAGACTAAAATACACAAAGATTATTGAAGAAAAAATGAAAGAGTTTGAGAACAGGAACCAAACCTTGGAGATTCAGTGGCAAGCCTTGAAGAAAGCCCTGATTGATTCAGCCAGAGAGGCATGTGGTGAGGTTATCTGCAAGGATAAAAAAATCAGAACTCCCTGGTGGACACAGGAAGTTAAAGAGGCAGTGAAGGAAAAGAAGAAAGCATATCAAAAGTTCCTGGCAAATAAGTCAGCTTTTACTCTTACAGAATACAGAGACAAATGTAAAAAAGCTAAACACTGTGTAAAACTAGCTGAACAAAAGTCATGGGAAGACTTTGGCAAGAACATAGAAAATAAATATCAAGAAGGTGGTAAGATATTCTGGAGGTTGTTGAAAAAGCTAACAAATGGAGGAAAGAGTGCTGTAAAAGGAGTTAGAGATGATAAAGGTGACATGAAAATGGGAGAAAAAGATATCCTTGAAGTATGAAGTAATTACTTTGAAAAACTGCTAAATGAAACAAGCAGTGATAGCACAGTGATAAAAAAGCACTCAACAGGCATACAGTCAGGAATACATATCTATACTTGAAGTAGAAAAAGCCATCAGAGGCTTGAAATGTGAAAAGGCAGCTGGAGTAGATGATATTCGACCAGAAATGCTGAAATATGGTGGTATAAAAGTTTTGCAGTGGCTGCCATGCATAGTTCAGAAGGCCTGGACAGAGGGAAGAATTCCTGATGATTGGAGTAGAGCTCTCATAGTACCCATATATAAAAAGGGAAATAAAAGTGAATGTGAGAACTACAGAGGTATTTCAATGCTGAGTGTTTCTGGCAAGATCTATGCAAGTATACTTGAGAAACGGTTGAGAAGAATTGTGGAAGAAAAGCTTGTTGAAGAACAAGCTGGATTCAGGTCAAATAGAGGCTGTCAGGATCAGATCTTCACTTAATGACAAATAGTTGAGAAAGCATGGTAATATAACAGAGATCTGTATTTAAAGTTTTGTTGATCTGGAAAAGGCATATGACAAGGTACCAAGAGAGAAGCTATTCAATACGCTACAGTTATATGGTGTCAATGGGGCATTATATCAAGCAATATTAGTCTTTATTTGAGTTGTAAATCAACAGTTAGAATTGAAAGAAGTACAGGAAGATGGTCTAATGTTAAATCTGGTGTGAGACAAGGATGCACATTATCCCTTCTGTTATTCATTATCTATATGGATCACATTATGAAGGAAAGTGGTATTAAACCTGATATCAAAATTGGAGATGTTAATGTCAGCTCTTTGCTTTATGCGGATGATGTTATACGTCTAAATAAATCCGCTACAAGTCTGCAAGATTCTCTGACTAAATTGAATAGCTGTTGTAATAGATATGGTATGAAGGTCAGCAATAAAAAGCCAAAGACAATGAAAATAGGCAGAATCATTGAAAATGTCAACTGTGTTGTGAATGGAGAACCTGTGGAACAAGTAAAACATTTCAGCTACTTAGGCACGATTTTTACTGAAGATGGTAAATTCAATATGGAAATAGACACCAGAATCAACAAAGCTGGTATGGTAGGCAGCCAATTGAATAAATTCATATGGAATAAGAGAGAAATTAGTCGGAACACTAAATTAGCTGTATACAAGACAGTGTTCAAACCAGTTTTAACTTATTAATCTGAGAGCTGGGTCAGAAGTAAAACACTTGACCAAAGACTAGAGACTGCAGATATGAGAGTCCTGAGAAAGATTAGAGGCGTGAACAGATGGCATCAATGGCAATATCATATTAAAAATGAGGATATTGGGAAAGAACTTGACATTGTCAGCATCCAGGGATGCATTTCCAGAGCTAATCTCAGGTGGTATGGTCACTTAAACAGAATGGGTGAGGAAATATTAGCAAAACAAGTGTTCTCTGCCAGGTTGGCAGGAAAACGACCCAGAGGAAGACCAAGATATAGGTGGATTTATACGGTACAAAGTGCTTTAGACGATAGAAATATAAGATCTGTTAATGTTGGTCAACATCATGTTGACCAACATTATCAGATGTTAATGTTTCTGTTACTTAACAACTAACAGACTGATTTGGAGGAAAATTGTAGGTAGGAATTTAGTAATGATGTAAATTTTTCATGTAGTTCTATCATATCCTGTACACCCCTTGAGGGTACATGTCAGGAATTTGATGATGATGATAAATATGTCATTTGCTGTGGCAGATGATCAGGGCCCTAAAGCATTAATGGAAGACGGAATAGGAAATATTTTACATAGCTGTTGTTAATGAGTCTTGTTGATGTTGTTTAGTGAGATATGGGTTTGATCTATAAAAGTAATGGGATCATATTAAAGCAGACATTGACTTGATTAATAAATGTATTACATAGAATGCATTTAGCTCTTACTTTTTGACAGACACTATTATAGCAACCTCATTTAATGTTACTGACTCAAAAAGTCCTCACTTAAGCTATATAACTTATATAGGTAGTACATTGATATTTTGAAAGAAATTCATTGTAGTAAACTCTACCCTTTTTCTTGAATATCTTCTCTGATTTGGAGGTTAGCAATCATAGTATGCTAGAGCATCCATTACTCTTCCATCCTTTTAATCTCATAATAGCTCTTATTACTCATCCATTTCTTTATATAATTTCTTAACCCCTTGGGTTAAGAAATTCTTGATCTACCAGGAGACCTTCCCTCTAATTTTCCCTCCAGTATTTCCAGAGACATTTTCCCTGCTGATCCTCTTAATAATGCAACACCTGCCATCTGGAACTTTCTCTTTATAGGGTCTTCTGTGGATGCTCTTTGGGTCTCATTAATTAACTTCAGTATGTCTTCTTTATTATTTGATCCCTTCATTAAATCTTCAGTGCTTGTTTATTGCACCACATCTGAAAGGCCTGTGATTTTCTTATTATGGATTTGGTATATGTCCATGTCTCACACCCATAATTCAATGTGCACCATAAATGGATTTTATAATGACTTCCAGAATTAAAATTCTTATTTTAATTCTGTAGGTCATTAGCAATTTATTATTCCAAAATGCTTCTAATTACCTTAGCTAATCTTGATTTTATTTCCATAACTGTTGTAACTATCTACTGCAGCATTATTCTTGTGGTGTGAGTTAGATATTTTGAGAGTCAGCTATGCTGTTAGCAAATTATTTTGTTTCATTAATAAATTTTATATCTAATTAAATAATTGAAATTTTTAGGAGAAGGAAAAAATTTTGATGATGTTCAGGAAGCTGAAAAAGTGCCAGTAAGGAAGAAAAGAGTAAGCATTAGACTAAGAGGGTGAAAATTGTAACATTTTGATTTAAATATTATATTATAATGAACTTCATGTTATATTAGGAAAAAGTTAGAAATGAGAACATCATCATCAAATTCCTGCCATGTACTCTCAAGGAGTGTACAGGATATGATAGTACTACATGAAAAATTTACATCATTACTAACTTCCTATCTTCAATTTCCCTCCAAATCAGTCTGTTACTTGTCAAGACTCCAACATTATCAGATCTTATATTTCTGTCGTCTAAAGCACTTTGTACCGTATCAATCCACCTATATCTTGGTCTTCCTCTGGGTCGTTTTTTCTGCCAAACTGCAGAGAATACCTGCTTTGCTGATCTTTCCTCACCCATTCTGTTTAAATAACCATACCACCTGAGATTAGCTCTGCTAACACATTCCTGGATGCTGACGATGTCAAGTTCTTTCCTAATATCCTTATTTTTAATGTGATATTTCCATTGATGCCATTTGTTCACGCCTCTAATCTTTCTCAGGACTCTCATATCTGCGGTCTCTAGTCTTTGGTCAAGTGTTTTACTTCTGACCCAGCTCTCAAATCCATAAGTTAAAACTGGTTTGAACTCTGTCTTCTTCTATATACCTAATTTAGTGTTCTGACTAATTTCTCTCTTATTCCATATGAATTTATTCATTTGACTTCCTACCATACCAGCTTTGTTGATTCTGTTATCTGTTTCCATATTTAATTTACCATCTTCACTAAAAACCAACTTTTATTCACTTTAAAACTTTCTTACATGTTATTCTTTTTCAATATGAAATTCAGTTTTATCCTGCTGAAGACTAAATAGTGATCACTTCCAATTTCAAATCCTCTATACACTCTGCTGTCTTGCACCAGGGAGAAAACATCACTATCAACAATAACATAGATAATGAGACTTTTCTTATTCCTCGCCTCTTCTCTCCATGTGAATTTGTGCACATTTTTATGTTGGAACATGGCGTTAGTAATAACCAGTCCATGTCCTAAGCAGAAATCCAACAAGTATTTGCCATTATTATTAGATTTGCTCTTTTCTCCAAATTTTCCCAAAATATATTTGTGTCTGACAGTCATTTCCTACTCTGTTATTTAGATCCCCAACAAGGACCAACTTTTCCTTTTTCATTGTATCAGGTGTTTCGTCTAAAGCATCAAAAAATTCCTCCACTTCTACCTTAGTAGAAGTGGAGGAATTTTCTGTGGAACCATCTGTGGGACCATAGGCACAAATAAGTCTCATTGTCCAATTCCCCATTCTGATATTTGCTCTCATCACTCTACTTGAGACTGCCTGCCATTCAAGAAGATTAGCCTCGTATTTTGTGTTGAATACTATGGCCACTCCTTCTCTTCCTTGATTGTTATTGCCTGAATATAACATTTTGTATTTATTGCTCAGAAAGATCTCACCAGTTTTTATCTTTTTTTATTTCAGTCGCCCCTATAATGTCGATCAGGTGCTTATCTAATTCCTCAACTAGCTCCATTTCTTTGCCATTCAGGTTTCCTATGTTGATAGTACCGATCTTTAACGCTGGTGATGTTGAGTTGTGGGTGTGCTTTCAGAGTTGTTCCAGTAGCTGACTTTTCGCTGTTCGCCCTGGCAAAAACAACGGTTTTTTTTCCAGGGCGAACAGCGTTTAACCTTGTTTAACCGTGGAAATGTCGCAGCCGGAATTAAATTTTGTCATGTGGTACCATCATTTTGTATATTGGTTTAAGCCAATAAGAATACAATTTGGTTGGCTAAATCCCAAATTGCCAGCCCATCCTTGTTCGTTCAGTATCCAGGTAGATACCTAACAGGGTGCACCACGAGAAGGTGAGGATTGGACATTAGGTTAGAAGCCCTGGTCGGTTCTCCGCATTTCTTTAAAGGCTATGTGGAGGTCTCCTCTCAGTTATACAGCTTTGACCCTTAAGCAAGATGTGAGAACATGATTAATCCAATTTCTAATTTCTTTCATTTCTAATTATGAATAAAATGTAAGAGACAGTTTGCCTTTTTTATTCTTAATTCTTCTATGGCTACATTCTTTTTAGTATTTTTTTTTATAGTGAGTATTTTAATTATATAATTTTGATATATTTTTTTTTTGCATATAATATCAAGTGTGTATTCATTTGGCAATTGCCAACTTTTCCCCTGGAGTTCCACCAACTAATTCATGACAAGCACTATCAGTTCTGCCTTTCTCAATCCATAGCAGATTTTCCAGACATAATCAACCACCTTTGTACCCAAGCCATTCAACAGTTAGGAGAAATTCATTGTTGCTTTTGATTTGATTGGTTTTGGGGGAAGGAAAGGAAAATTTAAGGTTGAAAGGTGGTTAACTGGCAGTAAACTTCCATGTAGACATTAAGAAATGTAAAGAACTGACCAGAACTTCTGTCCTAATGTCCAGTCCTCACCTTCATATAGTGCAACTCATCCGATACACCTAGATACTAAGTGAAAGGTAATGGCCTGCAGTTTGGAACTTAGTCAACAAAATTGTTTTCTGTTTTGGCTTAAACAAAAAACAAAATAAGGGTACGTGAAATTTCACGATAGCTGGGACTGTTTTCATCAGGGAATCAAGCTAACAATGAAAATTCAGCAACTAGAAAAAACTCAGCAGAACTGAAAGTAGGCGCCATCAACATAAGAAGTATGAACATAAAAAAAAAGTTGAATTGCACTAGAGGTGTACTGTATCAGTATATAACTAGGGTTACTAAAACAAAGAAGACTACAATAGATAATTTTCTGCTAAATAATAAATATAAGATGATATGTTTGGAGAGTTGTAATAAGGGAAATCAAGGAGCAACTATAGCTTTCAACAGTGAACATGAAGATTTTGATTGACAGTCAAATCAAGCAGAGTGGTATAGATAAATATCAATATAGAAAGTGGACAATGAAACTTATTTGTGCTTATGGTCCTGTAGAACATTCTACTAAAGGAAGAAGTGGAAAAATTTTTGTACACAATTAGAGAAGGCATCTGATATAAAGAAAAGGAAAAGCTGGTCCTTGTTGAATGAAGATCTAAACAGCAGAGTAAGAAATGAATTCCTGACATATTGATTTGTTTGGGGAAAATTTGGAGACAAGGGAAAACTTAATGATAAGTACCCAGCTGGATTTCTGTTCAATACACAGACTAGTTATTATTAACACCATGTTCCAATAGAAAATGTCCACAAATTCACATGGAGAGAAGATGCAAGAAATAACAAAAGTCTTGTCATTATTGATAGCAATGTTTTCCCACTGGTTCAGGATACAAGAGTATACAGAGGATTTGAAATTGGAAGTGATCACTATTTAGTGTTGAACAGGATAAAGTTAAATTGCATGTTGAAAAGAATAATGTGTAAGCGAGTTTTTTAAAATGAATCAAAGTTCAGCAGCTTTCACAGGTGAAGTGTAGACTCAAATACACAAACATTCTTTAAAAAAAAAAAGAAAGAGATTTAAAATAAGAACTAAACCTTGGAGATTCATGAAGAAACCATTGATTGATTCAGCAAGAGAAGCATGTGGTAAAGTTCTCCACAAGAATAGAAAAATTAGAATTCCCTTATGAATTTAGGAAGTTAAGAAGGTGAAGGAAAAGAAGAAAGTGTATCAAAAGTTTCAGGCAGTATGTTATCCTTGAGAATACAAAAAAAGTATGAAAGCAAAGCAGTGTATAAAACTAGCTAAATGAAAGTCATGGGAAGACTTCAGTAAGAATATAGAAGATAAATATCAGGAAAGTGGCAAAATATTCTGGAGGCTACTGAAAAAGCTTAGCAATGGAGAAAAAATACTATAAAAAGTATCAGAGATGACAAAGGGGACAAGAAAACTTGAAGATAAAGAATGTCTGGAATTATTATTATTATTACGTGATCCCTCCAGGGAGTCCAAAGTCTCATCGAGGGATGGCACCTACTCTACAGCTCTCTGTCTCGACCACTCAGTCCATCAACTACAATGAACCACAACTACCATCTACTCCAACATCATCTACTGCCCACCACCACCACTAGTATTTTCACAGACAATCACAAACGTCCATGCCCATAGCGGGATTTGAGCCCCAGGCTTTTGGCTGGAGAGCAGATACACTAACCACTCAACCAACCAGGCTGACAAATTTACTGGTCCCCCTAAAATTTCTATCCTGTCCTTTTCATCCTCATTAGGAGGGGACCGGTTGAGTCCCCTCCTAATGAGGTGTTTACTGGTTTATTAATGCAACAAGTTCGTCACTCCTCTGCTGCATCCCCTAAGGGTGATATTCATGACTGTATCTGTGTGTTCACGAGACCAGTTTGCTTGCTTGCAGGATGAAAACCCCCAGATAAACCGGGGGAAAAATCCTGCTGTCCATGCCCGAGACTGGCTAACTTGGCTATGACTGAGGAATATCCTTAATCTCCTCACGTCATCGACGGGAATCAAACCTAGGACACTCCTTCCCCAGGCATATGGTTGCAAAACACATAGCCACTAGGCTAACTGCGTAGACTCCTATATTTGAATAATTTGAATGACTGCAAAATTAAATAAGCAGTGACAGCATAACAGTTGAAAACACTCAACAGGAATGCAGTCAGGAATACATAGCAATATTTGAAGTAGAAAAAGCCATCAAAAACTTGAAATGTGGAAAGGCAGCTGGGGTAGATGATATTTGACCAGAAATGTTCAAATATGGAGGTATAAAAGTTTTACAGTGGCTATACTACGTAATTCATTGGGCCTGGTCAGAAGGTCGAACTACAGAAGATTGGAATAGAGCTCTCATAGTATCCATCTATAAAAATGGAAATATGAGAATTACAGAGGAATTTCCATACGAATTTTCTAGCAAGATTTATGCAAGTGAGAAATGGCTAAAAATATTGTGGAAGGGAAGCTTGGAGAAGAACAAACTGGATTCAGGCCAGATAGAAGTTGTCAGAATGAAATTTCCACTTTAAAAAAAAAGTGGAGAATTCATGTGAATATAAAAAATATCTGTATTTAAGTTTTATAGATATGGAAAAGGCATATGACAAGGTGCCAAGAGAAAAGCTATTCAAAATTCTATGGTGTAAATGGGACATTATATCAAGCAATACTTAGTCTATATTTGAGTTGTAAGTCAGCAGTTAAAATTGAAATAAGTACAGGAAGGCAACATGTTAAATCATGTGTGAGACAAGGTTGCACATTATCTCCACTGTTATTCATCATCTATATTAATCATATTATGAAGGAAAATGATATTGGAGATGTTAATCTCAGTTCTTTTCCTTTATGCAGATGATGTTATACTTCTAAGTAAATCCTACTGGATTTACTTAAGAAGTATGCTGGATTCCCTAAATTGAATAACTGGTAATAAATTTGGTATTAAAATCAGCATTAAAAAGATGAAGACAGTGAAAATAGGCAGAAACATTGAAAATGTTGACTGCATCCTGAATGGAGAACCTGAAGGCACAATTTTCAGTGAAGATGACAAATTAAATATGGAAACAGACAGCAGAATTAGCAAAGCTGGTATGGTAGGAAGTTAAATGAATAAATTTAAAATGAATAAGAGAGAAATTAGTCAAAATTTTAAACTAGCTGTATACAGGACTGTTCAAACCAGTTTTAACTTATGGTACTGAGAGCTGGGCTGGAAATAAAATACTTGATGAGTAACTGGAGATCACAGATAAGAGAGTTCTGAGAAAGATTAGGGAAATGCGCAGTGGCATCAATGGCAGCATTATATTAGGAAAGAACTTGATGTTGTTAGCATTCAGTAATGTGTATCAGAGCTAATCTCAGGTGGTATGGTCTTTTAATCAGAATGGGAGAGGAAAGATTAGCAAAACAAGATCTCTCATAAAATACTTCTCACCTTTCGGGTCATTAGTACCAGCCAATATTTTCATGTTACCTTTCTGCATCCTGACATCAGTAATATTATTAATTTTTGCACCAAGGACACAAGATTTTACTATACTTTCATTAAGTATTCCTGTGATCATAGAATCTCTGTAGAAAATGTTCTCCTTACCCCATTTCTGTCATATATTCACACAGTCTTGTTTCTTATCTTTAGCTATGCTAATCTCTCGATGTTTCTGCAGTTTTCAGTTTTGCACCTTCTCCTGTGAAGGATTACATAAAAGCATGCTATTTTCTTATTGAGGCCCTCTTCATTCTTTTGAGTATTCATCACTACATGTTCAATAATAATTTTGATAGTAATATTTTCTTGTCTACCGTCAATACTATCTACTCTATTCTACTATCACCTGCTCCATTCTCTCCACCCAAATAGCATTCATTCTAAAAACACTACAAACTTGCTCACCAGTGATCAGAAATGTTCAAATATGGAGGTACAAAAGGTTTCATTGCAGATTCACTGCAAAATTTTAAAGGCCTGCTCTGTAGAGTGAATTCCAGATGATTGCAGTAGAACTATCATCATATTCACCTATAAAAAAGACATAAAATGAAATGTGAGACTTACAGCAATTTCCATTATGACCGTTCCAGGTAAGATTTATCATACTTGACAAGATGCTAAGAATATTGTAGAAAGGAAACCTTGTGAAGAACAAGTTGTGGCTATTCAGTAGTTAGAATTGGAGGAGATATAGGAAGATTAATATAAAATCAGGTGTAAGACAAGGTACACTATCTCCACTGCTATTGTTCATCGTCTGTATAGGTTCTAAGGTTATAATGTTAAGAATATGGTATTAAACCTGATATCAAAATAAGAAGTATTCAACCTAGCTCAACAAATTTGGCTTAAAAATTAGCAATAAAAAGACATAATAAAAATAGGTAGAAACAAACAAACAAACAAACAAAAAATATCAACTGCATTTTCATTGTGAATATACATAGTATAAGTAAAATATTTCAGCAATTTGAGGGCCACCAGTGGTGATTTGCTGGTAGGTTTGTGAAAGATGGCTCCAGGTTCAGATAAGATTTTTTTGACTAATTAGTTGTAGATATCTCCGTGTGTATTTATGTGTAAGAGTTACTGTAGTTGCGCACTTGTAGTATTTGTTATAAAATCTTTGACTTCAAGTGAGGTATACCGACCAGCATCAAATCAAGATGGCAGAAGCTTTGTCTGTACATCTGTTAAATTTTGATTTTTGTTGTTTCGTGAAACACAAGGTGTGCTATGTGTATGCATTGGATTATGTTGATAAATTGTGAATATTTAAGGTGGAATAGAAAGTGGTATGTAAAGTGTGAATGTGGAGTTGACAGGTAGTGATGTATCAGTGACTAAAGGTGATGGTAGTAGGAGTGTAATGAGAAGATTGAATGCTCATCTGATAGTGAAGATGAGCAGATCACTCACTTAATGAAAAAGTGAGTGATCTGCTGAAAGTGAGTGATATGCTACAGTCAATAGTAGTATATGAGAGTAGCGAAAGTGAGAAGTAGTGTAGTAGAAATGTGGTGAATGACATTGCAGAGTGTAATAAGTCAGGAGAAGATGTGAAAGGTGGTGGAATGGTAGAAGAATGAATTAAGAACAGTAAAGAAGTTAGTATGAAAGATATTAACACAAGTGAGGATATTAGCAAAGAACTGGTAAAGTTGAGGAATGAATTGAAGTGTGGGCAGAGTGAGATAAGATATTTAAAGAAGATATTGGCAGTTGGAGGTATAAGAAGGTGCCAGTGTCAGATGAGGCAAAGATGAATGATTGCAATGGAATAGCAGAAAGTAGTGCAGTGTTGTATGGGGGGGAACTCTATGGCACAAGATGGGAATATGCCACAGGTGTCAAAAGTATGTCTATTAGGAGCAATGATAGAAAGCATGACTGAGACTGTAGGAAGGAGAGGAAATGCAGATGACTAGACCGTGTTGGTTGGAACAAATGATTTGCAAGGAAGTGTGAATGAAGTAGTGCATGAAGAATGCAGAGTGTGTTGCCAAGGTATGATAGCAGAGAGCTAAGGCGAAGAGCAATGATTATGAATGGTATGATAGCTAGAATCTGCAGGAAGAGAGGACTTGTTTGTGAATGTATGGAATAAATAAATCTGCAGATTGCCTGCATTTCATTGAGAGCAGTAGTGTGAAACTGGGCAGATTGTTGATGATAGGAGGAGAGCATATAGCTAGTCAGGGAAACCAAAACAAGTGGCTGGACTGTGAGTGTAAAGTATTAGAATTGGCATGAGAAAAGGGACAAAGAAATGCAAGATAGGGATTCAGGGACGGCCTTATTTGGGTCCAACAGAGTCAAATTATTTGATGACGGGATAAGGAATTGCAGGAAGGAAAGGGAAAAGTTGCTATGGGAAGTGTTTAGATATTAAGTAATAACCTTGATATTAATAAGGCTGTGGGAGTGGATGGGGATACCACGATGCACATTACAGGAATGTGCGAAAGAGCTGGCAGCTCTTGACTTGGTTGTTCAACAGAAATCTGGCATCACGAACAGTCCTAGAAGAGCAGAAAGAAGGGAAAATAGTGCCACTGCTGATGAATCTAAGTCATCAAACTATAGGCAAGTATAATATATGAAGTGTAGTGTTGAAGGTGTTAGAGAGGCTGGTTAGAGATAGAATTCAAACTTGAATTGATGAGAATGGAAATCTTTTGAGAGAGAGCAGCACGTATTTGTTAAGGAGAGGTTGTGCTTTAGTAACTTGATTACATTTTGTAATAGGGTGACTAGTGTATTGAATGAGGGAGAGATACAGTGATTTACTTGGATTTAGCTAAAGCATTTAATCAAATACCAAATGCTAAACTACCATTAAAATTGAGCAGGATGGGGATTGATAGTTGACCAATAGAAGCCAGTGAGTTACTTTGCCTAAAGCTGTTTGCTGATGATGCTAAATTAGGAATGTCAGGAAGTTCTGTTGTTGTTGTTGTTACAACAGGATTTGAATAGGTTGGTGCTTTGGGCTCAAAAGTGGAGTTATTTGAATGTTGCCAAGTGCAAACTTATGCACTTTGGTCAGAGAAGATGGAAGGAGGTTTAGCATATTGGAAGATGTGAGGGATCTTAACAGATAGGTACTTGAAGTTCAGGTGGCACATTGTGAAAGTTATAAGGGTTACCCAAAAAAACTGCTGATAGTTCCACTGTATATGGCAGAAATTAGGCCTCATTTGGATTTCTGTTCATAGATCTGGTTGTCTGGCAATATTGGTGATAAAGAAACATTGGAGAGAGAATGCAAAGGCAAATCACCAGGTCTATTCCAGGACTTGGGAATATTACACTTCCAAATCAAAAAAAAATTAGAATAATGAAAGAAAATGTGTTAAATGATTTGCTATTCTAATTTATTGCATAGAAAATAATTATCACCAAATATGAATTAGCATCATCTAAATCTATGTACTTTGTAGATTATATAACCATGTAAACACATAAAAACATATTATAAATTATAAGAAAATTGTTATTTGAAAACATTCACAAAATTAGAATAATTTTTAATGTGTTCCAAAATATTAGAATATTCCAAATATTTACTGATTAGTTTTGAGCATATTCAGTAGCTGCAGGACTGACTCGTGTTTGAGGAATCATTTGTGCACGAATTTCAGTTAATCATTTGCTAAACATGGGTTGAATGAGTGACATCAGAAGCTAAGAAGTTTCGTATGGTGTCTCTGCTCAAAGAAAGCTAATTTCAACAGTTTATAGCTATGGAATCGAATGTTCTCAAGCAAGTGTGAGTAGAGTATTAAGACAGTATTCTAATAATCGGAGTTTCGAAATAATTGCTGCAATAGAGGTCAAAAAGTAATAACTACATCAAGAGACGAGAGGAGATTGAAGAATATCATGAAGAAAAACCACTTCCAAAGTGTGAATTTGTGTAAATCTACAATGTTGAGATGACTTCACAAATTGGGTTTTAAGTCACATGTGCCTAAGATGAAGCTGCTTATGACTTCCAAGCAAAAGGCAGCTAGAGTGCAGTGGTGTAAACCAGGGGTGTTCAACCTGTTGATTGTGGAGCAATTTTTGGTCGATCTCTTGTGTATTCCTCCTTACTTACAAATTTAATTAAAACTGAAAACATAATATTTTATTTATCATTATTATTTATTATTTTTAATTCGCTTTAAGTGTATTGCTATTGTTTATTTATTTTTCGTTAAAATTGTCAAATCAGTAATTTTCTTATAAGTCCGAGTAAATGAATTAATTTGGATCAGTGAAAGTCAAACAGAAACAGTGAGCCGAGTGAATACGATTATAAGCAAAGTGTAAAAACTCGATTGTAGATTAAATATTAAATATTCCAAAGCACAGTACACCGATTTTTTACTTAGGTCAAATGTGTTAAGTTATCTTTACACATTTGATATCAACCTCTAACATGCCAATTGATTCTCTTATGGACATTTCTTAATATCCATAAGAATATTAAGAATATACCCATGTGAATATTGTAAAAAAATAAAATTTGTTTGTCTCAGTATAGCTTGTATTAGATGTTTTCGTAAATAACTCTTTTGAAGCTAACTGTATATACTGCTTTAATAAGAATATGTCAGAGTGTTAAAAACAAAGGCAATGTTTTTGTCGCCGAATCTGTACATGGTGGCATTAGAAAGATTGTTATTGAAACTTGTATGTATGAGAAAGGCTTGCAGACTCTAAGTGTAAACATCTTCGAAGTCAGGCAGAAAGAGTTCAAACAACTTTCCGATGGCCGACAACTTACAATCAAAAGAAAGCAGAGGAGAACCAAAGGCGTGCTGAACTTGAAACTTAAGACGAAAGACTCATACCAATTCTTTGGGGGGTTGCCAAACTTCATGCAAGGTCTCAGAGGAGGCCTAATAAAAAGGGACTGAAGCAAGCAGAAGGGGTCCAGGTTCCAGAATTGCTGTTAGAGAGGAAGCCGCCTGGTCCAGAGTCGCCGTCAGAGAGACTGCCAGGATCCACGTTGCTTGAGAGAGGAGTTTCCCGCTTCCAGAAAGGAGCTTCTCGGTTCGAGATGTCACTAGAGAGAGACTACTTCTAGGCTGCAGACATGGTTTCAAATTGCCGAAAGGAAGAGTTCCAATTGCCAGAGAAATTTTCCCTGCCAGAGAGGGATCCAGTTAACAGTTGGCGGCAGTTCTAGCTGTTGAAACAGCAGAAAAAGAAGGCAGTCATCCAGGCATTTTCAGTGAGCCCAAGCAGAGGAGAAAAGGCAAGGCAAATTTCCCAAAGCACCTTTGCTCGTAAGTTTTTCTTTTTGCTGAGGGAGAGTAACCTTTTGCTGGAGCTGAATGAACCCACAGCCCGCTACGGTCTCGATGAGATGCAGCCAAGCCAAAATTTCCTGAAGAGGATCTGAGACTAAAGAATTGCCATAGAACTTTTGACTTTTGACTGAATGTGAGATACAGACAGAGCCTTTGTAAGTTCAAAACTTTTATATAATTCCTGTTATAGTTGATACAAGAAAGACTTTTAAGATATATATTTAATAGTGTTAAGAAATGTCCATAAGAGATTCAATTGGCATGTTAGAGGTTGATATCAAATGTGTAAAGATAACTTAACACAGATTTAGGTAACCTCTTTACGAGTAAGCTTAGAGATTAATAAGTAAAAATTTGTAAACTGAGAGTAGGTAACCTTATGTGTTAAAGAAAGTATTTAATGTTGAAGAAAGAAGGTTCTAATTTTTGCTAAAGAGTTTTTATAGATGGATAGAGAAAGCAATTTCCCTGACGTTAAAATTGTGTATATTTCATAGTAATGTAAATAATTGTCATTTGACTTTCTTATTAAAAGAGTGCTACCTGTTTGTTTATTTACAACTGCACTGTTTCTAAAATAAATCGGACTTTTTGAGCAGGAATCTAAGTGAGTTGGCCAAAGCGTAAAATTAAGAAAAAGAATAGACCATGACTGTTTGTGAAAGTTTTAATGTAGGAATTTGTGTTAGAGAAAGAGAAATCTACCAGCCGTATATTTGAGTTCTTTTTGCTAATCAAAGATATTAGTGGCGCAGTCTCATTTTAAATAAATTTTCTAATATCTTAGGCATAAGACTCGTAATGCGAAAGATAGATAAAAATATCAAGCACGTAATAAGATAAACAAGAGAGATTCTGAGAGAGAGTAAGCATGCAAATTAGAATAACGGAGAATAAAATATAGAGTAAAAGATATCACAATTAATTAATAGAAATTACAAGTATACAAAGTTAAATAATAATAAAAGTTTGCAATGTCGCAGGAACAACTGGATTGCAAAAGTAGACGTATAACAAAAGCACATCGTATGCGTTTCATTTAGTTTGAGGATAATCATGATTATCAAAGAAATCGAAGACGTATCATTTTCACAAGGCATGGGAAACAGATTTTTTCTTTACAATGGTAAATGGAAAGTGTTGTTGTTTGATTTGTAATTCATCTGTAGCAATTCCAAAAAAATGTAATATTGAGAGACATTTTCGATCGCTACATGCAAAATATGGTGAAGATTTTCCCCAAAATTTCAAAATACGTAAATCAAAAATTATAAATTTAAAAGCAGGACTTTCTGGACAATAATAGATGATTTCGAAAGTAATAAATAAACCAATATCAGTCACTATTGCATCTTTGAAAGTGTGTCATTTATTAGCAAAAGCAAAAAAGCCTTTTACTGATGGAGAGTTAATAAAAGAATTGTTTCTTGCAGCAGCAGAATCTTTATTTTCTGATTTTAAAAATAAAAATGAAATCATTTTGAATATTAAAGATTTACAACTTTCCAGAACAACAGTTATGAGAAGAGTTGAAATTTTAAGTGCTGATCTGAATACTCAGTTAATGTCAGACATTCACCAGTGTGTTGTGTTTTCATTACAATTTGATGAATCAAACGACTTCACTGATATTGCTCAGTTAATGATATTTATTCGCATGGTATTTCAAGATTATTCAAGTAAAGAAGAACTTCTGAAAATTATACCATTATTGGGAAGGACTAAGGGAGAAGACCTTTTTTTCGGCATTTGATGAATTTGTGAAACAACACAAATTTCCGCTTTTTAAACTTGTGTCTATTACTACTGATATTGCTCCTGAAATGGTAGGTAATAAATCAGGCTTCATTTCATTATGTAAAAACGATGACAAATATCCAGATTTTTTAACGTGCCACTGTATTATTCACCAACAAGTACTGTGTAGTAAAAGATAAAACACAAAAGTTGTTTTGGATATTACATTTAAAATTGTAAATTCTGTTCGAGAAATCTGTTCGAGGAAAAGCCCTGCAACGGCAGTTATTTAAATTACAGGCAGATGATGATAGGGAGCTTCTGTTGTACAGTAATGTTCGCTGGCTCAGCAGAAGTCAATTTTTAAAAAGATTTCTTGTATTAATTAACGTATAAAACTTTTTCTTGGTGAAAAAGGAGATATTTATCCACAATTGAGTGATAAAAGATGATTGTTACACTTATCATTTTTAGTATTTTTCTGTACGAAATTAAGCAATTTAAATTTAGAGTTACAAGGTAGGGATAAAAGTTTAATTGACATGTTAAGTTCAATAAAAACTTTCCAACAATACTTACTTTTATTAAAGAAAAATATAAATGACCATGAATTTAGACATCTCCCATATTTATTAAAATTTTTTGAACAAAATCAAGAAATGCTTCGCTATGATTTAAAAGAATTTATTCGTGAAATAGAATTAGTTGAGGAAGAAATAAATTCAAGATTTAAATATTTTAATAAAACTGAAATGATTGTATCTTTTATCAATAATCCATTTCAAGAAAACTTGAACATCACAGAAATTTCAAATAAAATTAGTGGGCTGTTTGATATAAACCAAGCTGAAGTAGAACTTAAGATAATAAACATTCAGAATAGTATACATTTAAAATCAATAAACAATGAAGTCATTTGGAAGCATGCACATGAAAAATTCCAAATATTAACTGATATTGCACAAAAAATTCTGTCGTGTTTCGGATTGACATACTTGTCAGAATCCGCTTTTTCAAATATGAATGTCATAAAAAATAAATTAAGAAACCAAATTACAAATGATCATTTGGATGATTGTCTGCGATTGGCCACTTCTTCATATCAACTTGACTATGAAAATATTGCAAGGTCCAAATAATGCCAAATTTCACATTAACTTTTTTTTTTTTTTTTAATCAACCAGCATTTCCTGTAACTTGTGAGTTTGTAATGAATCTGTTGTTTTTTCTAACTTTGGTTTTCCAAAATAGAGAAATAAATATTTTATTCCAATATATATATATATATATTTTTTTTTTTGTTGTATTAAAATAATTAAAAGTGATAAATAAATTTTTAAATATACAAAGTTTTTAGTTTTGTATTTTTTTTAGTTGTTTATTTGAATGCGTAATCAGATATCAGGTTGGGGTAACGTGATCTATATAAGAGAGTAGATTGCCGAATAACTTTTTATAGAAAAGTAGCTCGCATAGTAAAAAAGGTTGAACACCACTGGTGTAAACAAAGACTGTTGTGGGGTCAAGAGGACTTGAAAAAGTCCTCTTATTAGCGATGAAAATATGTTTTGTGTGTCCCATGATCATCAAAGGATTTGTTTGGCATTTTAAGCAAGAAGCATTCGATAAAGAATGTATGAAACGTTTGGTGAAATTTGCACCCTCTGTCATGTATGACTGCAAGGGTCCAGGTAGGCTGCATATTGTGTACGAAAGAGTCAGTTTCAAAGTGTTCCAAAAAATTCTTGAGCACTTTATGTTACCAGCATCAGAAGATTTATGTGATGGTGATTTCCTTTTTTCACCAAGCTTCAGCTTCTTGTCACACTTCCAAGACCACTACTAGATTGCTCAAAGAAAGGCAAATTAGTATAATTCCTTGACCAGCAGAATCTCCAGATTTAAACTCCAATGAGAATTTGTGGGAAATTATGAAGAAATGTCTTCAAGAAGTTGTCCCAGAGACAAAAACGAACTTGTTTCTAGTCTGCAGACCATATGGGCTTGTTTTGATAAAAAAAAAGACTGTGAGCCACTAGTAAATAATATGCCCAACCGTTTACAAATGGTCATAAAAGCTAGGGGGGGGGGTGCAACAAAGTACTGATTATCATGTTGTTTCTCTTTGACTGGAATTTTCATATTATTCTAATATTTTGAACCACGTTAAAAGTTATTCTAATTTTGTGAATGTTTTCAAATAACAGTTTCTTATAATTTATATTACATTTTGATGTGTTTACGTGGTTATATAATCTACAAAGTACATAGATTTAGATGATACTAATTCATAATTATTTTCTATGCAATAAATTGGAATTTCAAATCGTTCAACACATTTCCTTCCATTATTCTAATTTTTTGGTTCGGAGATGTATGTATGAGGACAGATTAAGAGATGTGGTCTTCATAGCTTGGTGAATAGGTGGAGGGAGTGATATGATTGAAATGTTGGTGAGAGGAGCCTATCAAATAGATATCAAATTATTGCATAGAATGCAAGAACAGAAGGTCATCCCTGGAAACCATAAATAGGTCATTTGAGTAAAGAATTGAAAAGGAAATTTTTTGCTTGCAGGGGGTGAATGCTCCAACATTGAAATTGTTCCAGGCAGGGTATGATAGCTATTGTGGTTTGTTCATGTCCCAGCCACTCCAATGAGTCTTCAGACTCCGTGGAGGATTGGAAGTAGTACTAATTTTTAATGAAGATGGCAAATTAAATACGGAAATAGATAATAGAATATGAAAAGGTGATATGGCAGGTTCCAGTTAATGAAATTTATATGGTATGAGAGTAAGTGGTCAAAACACACTAACACTAGCAGTATACAAGACAGTGTTCAAACCACTTTTAACTTTTAGATCCGAAAGTTAAAAGTGGTGAATTTGATCAAATATTAGATTTGAACAAATGACTTCAGTTGTAAAATTCATTAGCTCTGCTCACCCAGGCAGGAGTATGTGAGCAGAGCTAATCTGAGGTAGTATGGTTACTTAAACAGAGTGAAAGAAGAAAGACTAGCAAAAGAGGTGTTTGATGCTGGGATGGCTGTAAAAAAAAAAAAAAAACAGAGGTAGACCAAGATCTAAGCAGTTGTTGCAGTTAGAAATGCCTTAAAGATTGAAGTGTAGAATCTAACAGTGTTGGGATGGGCAGATTAATTTGGAGAATAATTATGATAGGAAGCTAGTTTTAATATAAACTTGATCAAGTACTATCATAAAATTCCTAATATACACCTTTTGAGAGTATATATATCAAGAATTTAATATTAATGATGATGAATAATTTACAAAAAAAATTGAAATCATCATAAGACTAACTCCAACCTAAAATTGTAAAGTTCTTTTTATCCAACATTAGAGAGAGTACCAGAAATTGGATGCGAGTTCTTTTCTTATGTTGATTACAATTTTGAATCATATACACTGCTATATTTTTAGTGCTTGTGTACGTACTGTGAAGTTTTGTTCAATTGCTAACATTTTGTTAGCAATTGAACAAAAAATACATTCAATTGCTAACATTTTGCTGGATTTCCAGCAAAATGTTAGCAATTGAATGTATTTTTTATTTTGTTCTTGAGTTTGATACTGCTTACCCTGAGGTGAACATGATTTCTTGTGGTACTGAAATTGCTTCTACCCCAAAAAGGACATGGTATTATCAAATTTCATTTTGCAATAAAAGAATTTCTTCATTATACAAATTTGAAGTCAGTTTCCATTTGCTTATTAGATGTTAGTTACAAATTCCCTATTTTCAATAAATGCATGAGAAAAATATTTCTATAAATGAAAACTAATATCTTATTAAGTTAAGAAGCTAGCCTAGCTTTCCCTAATTGCATTGTATTTACCATATACTTTTCTTTTATATAACTACTAAATAAGGGACCACATAGGTTCACGTTCATCAAAAATTTTTCTTATGATGCATGGAAATTACTTTTTTTTTTGTCTCATGGTAGTCCACTTCTTTTCTTGATTATTGCGATGAAATTAGCATGCAAAATGTTGATGCTGGAACTAATGTATTTATATGCTGTTATCAGATTTTCAGGTGGCCATGAAACAAAGAGATTAGTTGATGATTCATGTTGGTTTGATCATGGCACTAATCCCAAAATTAAGAACAAAACGAAGGCCTCAGTGAGTTAGAGTCCTAGAAAATTAGTAGACGGAAGGTTAGACATTATGTAACTGACTATATGAAATATCACAGACTTTCACAAACTCTTATCATCCCACAATACTTAAATTGTGTTACTCAAAAATATCATTATCATAATATGAAGGATAAGGAGATCATATGTATAAAAATAAACTGCCTGTAAAATATAAACACAAGAACCTTTGAAGAATAATAATTTCAGTATTTTTTGCAGGTAATTTTTTTTGTAATGATGCAGTTCTTTAAGTAATAAATTAGGCTAGTAGATACTTAGGAACAAACATTTTTGATTCATTCTTGCAGTTAACATTCTTACAGTCAATAAGTTTTTCCACATTATTTTATTATCAAAAAAAAGATATGACAAATTTTGCTTGTTTTCATAAAATACTTCACTCCCCCCCCTTCATTTCAATGATGTCAAGAAGTAACTGGTAGGTTTTTTACACCAGAACATTCTAAACTACAAACCACATCTACTGAAGTCCTTACTGTTAATTTGTCAATACTGTATTGATGTGGGATTAATTAAACTGCACATGTACAAGGGTGGTCTGAAAAGTTCTCGGCCTAGCAATGAAAACACGGATTTATAATTTCAAAATTATTTTTATTTTTCAACATAATCTCCCTTAAGACTAATACGTTTATTTCAGCAATGCCCCAGTGCGATTATCCCATCCCTGTAGTGGTTCTCAGTAAGATCTGCAAAATACTTCTCTACAGCTTCAATCACCTTGATTCGGGAAAAAAAAAAAATGCTGACCAGCGAGGAAGAGTTTTAGTTTTGGAAAGAGATAGAAGTCAGAGGGAGTCAAATCTGGACATAGTGTAGATTCCTTAATTTTCCCATTGCCAAAACACCTTTGTGTGCAGGTGCATTGTCTTGATGAAAGATGATTTTTTTCTTCTGCAAACTGGGTCTTTTCTCATGAATTTTTTCGTCTAGTCTGGTTAAAAGATCGTAATAATATTTCCCAGTTATTGTTTTACCCTTTTCAAGATAATTAATAAACAAAATTCCTTTAGCATCCCAAAACACCTATGCCATGACCTTTCCTACTGATGGAACCGACTTTGTCTTCTGTGCTGAACAACTGGCTTCTGTCCACTGTTTTGACTGATTTGGGATTCTGGTGTGTAATGGTGAATGTGAATCCAAGTCTCATCCATAGTAATAAATCAGTGCACAAAATCAGTTTTATTCTTGTTAAAATGCTCCAAGCACTTTTCAGAGATTTTCATGCGAATGCATTTTTGATCTGCTGTGAGCAAGTGTGGTACCCATCTTGAGCAAAGCTTTTTCATTTGCAATTCTTTATGCAAAATATATCATACATGTTCTTTTGAAATACCTATAGTCTTAGCAATTTCATGTACTTTGACTCACCAGTCATCCAATACCATATCATGCACTTAATCAATGATTTCTGGTGTTGTTACAATTTTTGTACATTCTTCACATGGATCATCTTCAAGGCTGGTATGGCCATGTTTAAACTTGGTGGCCCATTTCTTATTTGTTAAAAATGAAGGAGAAGAGTGCCCATAAACTTTTATGAATTTCTTTTGGCATTAAACATTCTTTTTCAAAGACTTTTATAACTGCACAATACTCAATTTTATCCATTTCAAGGGATACAGACAACACTTTTGCTTCAGACAGCTGTATAAAACAAACCACTTGATAGAATGACTTGCATTTCACATGGATGCTTATGACATATGTACCAACTTAGAGAAAAAAAAATTCTTTGCTGATAGTGTTGCCATCTATAGTTGAGGCCAAGAACTTTTCAGACCACCCTCACAGTTGTGTTGTTTACTATCTAGATGTTTTTTTAATCATTATTTTATTTATTATTATTTTTTTTAACCCTGCTAACTTGGAATTACATATCATGACTTGCAACATTTACTATTAATGGATGTAAAGAAAAGGTATAAGTTATGTTTTGTGATCTTAATGTTTACTATAACATCTAATGAAAAAAATATTCTGTTTATGTATTACAATAGATATAAAAGAAGTTTAAAATATACCTTTGAATGGTGTACATGACACTAATGTAGTGTTGCATATGTTGCTTGAGGATATATTTTGAATTTTTATAAGTTAAGTTTTTTTAATTATTTATACCATACTAGATAATTAATGTTATTACTAGCATTCTGTCAACAGGTTTTTTCCAAATTAATCTGTTATTTGAGAGATCTTCATTATTGTCAAATCTTATATCGTGGTCTTTCTCCAGACCCTTTTCTGCCATCCTGGTATAAAACATCTGTTTTGCTAATCTTCACTGTCCTCTTCTGTTTGAATTTGACATACCACTTTAGATTAGCTCTCTGTTCATCATTCTTGAATGTTAGTGATATCATATCCTTTCTAATATCTTCATTTTTAATCAGTCCCTCCCACTGCCCTTTGTTTGCAAGCTTAATTTTCCACAGAACACTTTATCTTGGTGTCTAAATTTCCATTGTATTGTTTTATTTCTAACTAAACTTTCAAATCCATAAAATATGTTTAAAGATCATCTTACATACTGCTAGTTTGCCTAATTTCTTTCTTATTCCATATAAATTTATTCAACCATATTTAACCATACTAGCTTTGCTTATTCTGTTTTTCCATATTTCATTTCCATCTTCACTAAAACTTGTGTCTAAAAAGCTGCTATATGTTTTACTTGTTGAAAATACAGTGGGTGTTTTTCATATTCCTACCTGTTTTCAGAGGTTTTTTTTTTTGTCTTTTAATTGATTTTCTACTTTTTTTTTTTTTTTAATAATTTTAATACCAAATTTGTTACAACAACATTCAGTTCCTTCTTCTTAATGAAGTGCAAAGAATTATTCAACTTGCTGTTTATCTTACATGTAGTAATAATAACATTGATACATTTTCAGAAAGACTGGAATCAATCTTGTGTATTTTTGATGCACTAATTTTTAGTCTTTCTCAGAATTCCCTTCCAAATATCAATTCAAGACAATTGGTTTAATACTGGAATCTGACCTCTTAGCAAGCCTTGATATTGTGAGCTTATTTACAAATGTTACCAGAGATATAATACATTATGATTTTTATAAGAACTCATCCCTTCTGATATCTCAAACATTAAAAACTGCATAGACAGTATATTGTTCATGAATACTACAGGTACAAAGAGAGTTTAACCATGCCGGACAATTCATCGTGGGGAAAATTCATTGCGAGAAAATTCTTCGCAAGAAAATTTAAAATCCTATTTCATATCATTTCCATATATGAAAAAAAAAAAAAATATATATATATATATATATATATATATGTGTATATATTTTGTGTATTATTGATTATTTCAATTATATTTAGCATTGTGAAATTTTTTATTCTGTATAAAGTTATTAATATTCTTTCTTACTACAGGCTCTGTAGATGAAATATCAATTGTTACAAAAATGGGATAGGACGGTTGGGGAGAAAGTAATTATATTAAAGAAAATTATAATAAAATTACATAAATACTATCATAATGTAAATCAGCATAAGTAAATTGCCATGTGCGACTTCAATACTAGTCTTTACCTTTTCTTCCAATACTAGTATTTTATTTACATATTCCTGTTATTCCTATTAACCGTTTTGTTAATAGTTAGAATAGTTATTAGGGAGAACAAAATATGTAACAATAGTTAGAGAGAAAGGGCACAATATTTAAGAATATTTATTCTTCTAACAGTTCACTATTTTTCTGTTATGCACATTTAGACATCCATCCAGGTGTGATATATTTTTTTATCTGAACAAATTCAGAAGGTGGGAAAAAAAAGAAGATTTCAGTTATTGAATACATGTATATATTTTTTTTAAATCTCTCACTTTTCCTGCATAGTAAAGACATCTTTCATGCTGCTATTGTTTGCAGAGCTAGTTTAAGATCTTAGGTTCAATTTTGAGTAATTATATTAAAGAAAATGATAATAAAATTATGTAAATACTATCATAATGATGTAAATCAGCATAAGTAAATCTGTGGCTTCAATATAAGTCTTTACCTTTTCCCCTAATACTGGAATTTTATGACACCAAGAAATTTTATATTTAGCGTTTTTTACTGAAAACACACACACACACATTTAAAAAAAAAGCCATATACATATATATCGATACAATTAAAAAGTTACGAAAGACTAACTGAATTAAAGAGTCTTATCTCCCATAAAGGGGATAGATGTAGACCATCAGGTCTGTTTAAGTTGAGCGAGTGAAGTAAAGTTTCACGTTTCTTTATAAAGTTGTTCCATGAGGAACCGACTTTTGTGAAGGACTTTTGTCTTGTTCCAATGAACTCTATATCTAGTGTTGATGACGTGCTCCGCAAGTCCAGATTGTTCAGGTTCAAGGTTTTGAATATACGAATTGTGTTCTTCTATCTGAATAAAAGCAGATCTTCCCATTTGTCCAAAATAAGATAACCCATGGGAGCAAGGAATTTGGTAGACACCTGGATGACTTAGATGCGGAAGCTTGTCCTCTGGAGAAGTGATAAAGGTGGCGATTTTTCTGATTGGTCGCACGGCAACAAAAATATTTAGTAGTTTCAAGACTTTTGCTATGCGTTCACTAATGTCTTGCACATAAGGAATAGGAATACACGTTATTTCTTCAGTATTTGAAGAGGAAGATATATCAAAACTACTTAAAGCTCTTTTGATGAAAGAATTCTTATATCCATTAGATAGAATAGAGGAAATAATATATTGCAGTTCTTTCTGTAATAGTTCCTCTGAAGAACAAAAGGTGTGGGCTCGATGAACCAGTGTATTCGATCCTTATCTCAAAAAAACAGCTAACAAAGCACGTTTTGAATGTGCAAAAATTCTTTTTAATGCCAAGTCTCCTCGTTCTAATCTTTCTTACTTGGAATCAAAAGCACTGAAAAAAAAATTGTAATTATTACAAAAGCTGACAAAGGGAAGGCTGTAGTAATTCAAGACAGAAGAGAATATGAGAGAAAAATGTCTACTGCTCCATGATTATTCAACTTACAGGCCCCTCACATCGGATCCAATCGGTAGTCAGTTAACTTAATTCTCTTATAGATAATGTATCTCTATGGGATGAAGATCAAAAGAAAAAACTTAAAACCTCTTTCAGTCGTCCACCTAGATTGTATGGTCTTCCAAAAGTTCATAAACCAGGCATTCCGTTAAGACCAGTGGTAGACTGTATAGGTTGCCCCACTTATAAAATTTCAAAATTTTTATCAAGTTTATCAACTTCTTCAACTAGAAGAACTGTTACATATATAAAAAATTTGTTGCATTTCAAAAATATAATTTTAGATCTTCATTTTGCCACTTCAGATATTATGATTAGTTTAGATGTTTCATTATTTACCAATGTTCCTTTATCTGACACCATTGAATTACTGAAACAAGAATTTCCTTCAGACATTGTTAAATATTTGATTTTGTAATGCATTCTGGTTATTTTTCCTTTAAAAACAAGTTATATCAACAAATCGAAAGGACAGCAATGGGCAATTCTATTTCTCCTGCTATTGCCAACTTCTGTATGGAGCACTTTGAACAGTATATTTTTGACAACATTTCACCTACTCATTGGTTCAGATATGTAGATTACATTTGTTCTTCTGATGAATTACAACAACTTCTCCAGTTCATGCTAGAAGTAGAAGTAAATAAGCAATTAGCCTTTTTAGGCCTTTTGATTCTTCACCAACCAGATGGTAGCCTACACTTCTCAGTCTATAGGAAGGAGACTCATACAGGACATTATATCCATGCTGAATTCCATCATCATCCCAGTCAAAAGGCAAGAACTATTAAAACACTGGTTCATCGGGCCCACACCTTTTGTTCTTCAGAGGAACTATTACAGAAAGAATTGCAATATATTATATTTCCTCTTTTCTATCTAATGGATATAAGAATTCTTATATCCATTTTAATAGTTTTGATATATCTTCCTCTTCAAATACAGAAGAAATAACGTGTATTCCTATTCCTTATGTGCAAGGCATTAGTGAACGCATAGCAAGTCTTGAAACCACTAAATATTTTTGTTGCCTTGCGACCAATCAGAAAAATCGCCACCTTTCTCACTTCTCCAAAGGACAAGCTTCCACATCTAAGTCATCCAGGTGTCTACCAAATTCCTTGCTCTCGTGGATTATCTTATTTCAGACAGATGGGAAGATCTGCTTTTATTCAGAGAGAATAACACAAGTTGTATATTCACTACCTTGAACCTGAACAATCAGAGCACGCCATCAACGCTAGACATAGAGTTCATTGGAACAATACAAAAGTCGTTCTTCATGGAACGGCTTTATAAAGAAACACGGAAACTTTACTTCACTCACCCAACTTAAACAGATCCGATGGTCTACGTCTATCTCCTTTATGGAAGATAAGATTCTTTAATTCAGCTAGCTTTTCCTAACTTTTTAATTGTATCGATATATATGTATGTGGGTTTTTCAAATTTTTTTTTATTATAAATAAGTTAGGAAACTTAAAATCCTTGTTTAGTTATCTTACATGAGCTACTTAGGTGGCACCCTTTGGTATTTTCAGTTATTGTTTTAATTAGCCTTTTTACATGTACTGAAGATGCCTATGATATTAAGGCGAAAATTTTACTATTAAATAATATTTTATGTGAGTTAATTCCATTATCATAATTTTAAGTAACTTCCAATACTTAAGGCTCAAATATAAATAATACTATAAATGACATAATATTAAGAAAATATAAAGCTCTCAATCAACACAGGAATCTAAGAAATATATCGAAATCGCCCCTCATCATCTTTAGAAACAAAAATTAGGCTTTCAAAGCAAGTTATCTTCTTATATCGTGGAGAAACATGGAACGTTTCCACCCAAAAAAGCAATAAAAACCTTATTAGCTATAATACAACCTGCTTAAGACTGTTACATGGTTACTCTTGGGAGGATCATATTCATAATTCCACTCTTTTAGAAGAGGCAAAAACCCTTGATTGAAAACCCAATGCAGACAGCAACATGATTGACTTGGACATCAACTGAGACATCCTCGTTCTTTATAATTTGACATTTTAGTTTTATACACCCCCTCAAATGGACAAAGATGGAGAGCAAGACCAACTAAACAATTCTGGCAGTATATTTAACCACCTTATCAGCACAAATTCTCTCTCCACAAGAAATAATTCAACTGGCTCAAAACAGAGATGCCTGGAAAGCTACATATAATAATTAATGTTTTCTTATTCCTATTTATTTAGTTTGTTTCCCTATTTATAAATTGTAAGTTGTAAATAAACCACGGTGATGAACAACCGACTAGATAGTTTATCCTCTCCCACCAATGAGCTCTGGATTCGAAACTTGCAATAGGCATGGATGTTTGTAATTGTTATTAAGTGAGAGATGAATTTCTTCCTCTGAAAATACTAGAATTGGAGGAAAAAAGTAGACTTATTGCAGCTGGAGATGGCAATTTAGCTTATGCTGATTTACATAATTATGATAGTATTTACATAATTTTATTATAATTTTCTTTAATATAATTACTCAAAAGTGCACCTATGATCTTAAACTAGCTCTGTAAATGATAACAGTGTACAACATATCTTTCCAATGTAGGAAAAGTGGAGTCATTTTCAAAATACACGTATATTCAATAAATGAAACGCCTCATCTTCTGAATTAGTTCACATAAGATTGTGTGTGTGTGTGTCAGATCTGGATGGATTTCAAAGTGCACAGAAAAACAGTGAATGGTTTGTAGAATAAATATTCTTAAATATGGTGCCCTTTCTCCCTAAACCAGCTTATTCCAGTTTTGTAAATATTAATATTCCATCAGCAGAACCTGTAGTTATCTAAGTAAGAAAGAATATTTACAACTTTTTAAGACGAAATGGAAATTAGGAAACTCACCGATCATTAAAATATTACTTTCACTGTATAAGAATAAAAATATTATGCAAATATAATTAAAATCTAAATAAATAATACATAAATATATAAAAAAGTTATATTTTGTGAAATTTATCTTGCACTGCATTTACTTTTCATATATCGGTGTCAATGCAATATCATTTCAATTTTCTAGCGAATAACATTTTCAGTGAATTTTTTCCGTGATCAATAATTTGCGTGATAAGTTTACCCTGTGATTAATTGTCTGTGAGCCGAGTTTAACCATTGATCATTGCTTTTTGCACAGCAAAATTGTTCATAGAGTCCTTGAGAACATCTTTAGAGAACTGCTATTTAAAACCCAGAATCTGGTGATTGTCATGTTAACAACATTTTCATCATCTGGCCAAGATCCGGAAAAAAAAAATAGAAGAATAACAATGTACACCATTGCATCTGCTCATGATAGAATTAGAAAATAATATGTTTTTCTCTCCTTTAGGTTGCCTTTCATGGTTGGTGAAACACCACTGCCTTGTTAATTAGCCTGAAGTTGACACCTGGCATGTTTGGTTGTCATAGCAAAGGTTCCATCCCCCCCCCTACTGTTCACATACTGTATAATGACATCAAGGGTATGCCATTGACATTCGGTAGGGACTCTGATCCCTCCTTTCTCTCCATAAGGTACATAAGTAAATTGGTTCTGAAGGCTGGATGCTGTATAGTGCATGGAACTGAACCTTATAGTAATAAATCAAGGAACTTCTTAGCACATACCCAAAAATTCTGCTCCCCACTTACTCTGCTCATTGTGCCTTGAGGGAGTCTGAGTACGTTGGTATTCAAGAGGAACTGTTGGGACCATATGAGGACAGGAGACTGGGTTTCCTCTGAGTGAGCAGTATGTTTGTGAGTCTTTCACTTCCTGTTTTCATGAGCCTACTTTTTAACTCTTCCTCCACATCAGCAATGAAGACAGTAATATATTATAAAACATTTAACCCATGAAAGGAAAGTAACAATTTAATATAATCTTCTGTGTATTTTGCGCACTGTAACATGAGTATCATTCAGGAAGAGGTCAAAACTGGTTACAACATTCAAATTATGAAATACAAGAATGAGCCATATAGCATGATTATATTTCCTTGTGTCTCACTCAGTCCAGCTGAGTGAATAGGAAAAAGCACTTCAAGTTCCAGGAAACCAAGCATAGTTCTATAATTCAAGGAGGTTAAACATTTAAAAAAAAAAAAAAATGAACAGTTTATGGTGATTACTTTTCAAAACTTTGAGATAGGCTTGTAGCTCAGTTGATTAAGATTAGGGCAATGATGTAGAGTTTTCACAAGTTTCAAGGAATACACAGTCAAGTTTAAATCTACTGTTGTAGATTTTAAGATTGTCCACCTTTATTCCAGTATCATATTCCAGGTCAGGTAATGACTGAGTTATGTTGGCCTAGGTAGCCAAACGATAACTGGGCTGGAACCTCTGGGTCACTAAGATAAGGCCAGGAATCTTGAGTCTGTTTGGGATGATGTCAGGCACATGGATCTTTTGAAGTAACAGGACATTGATGTTCTTATTCTGAAATATTTTTCCAATGACTTCGGCTTTGGATCTTGAGAGACCTTCAATGTTCAGGGAGCAAATCCTGAGGTTTGGTTGATGTGGGGACTGTAGTACACTTTTCGTGGTCTGCACTCCCATGTGGCCCTTGTTATTCCAGGTGACAGTTGAGAGCCAGCATGAGACTCAATAGTGTGACAATACATAGCTGAGCAAAAAGAAGTCCAGGAAGGACTTCTTTTGACTCATTTTTAAATGTGGGATGGTGGCACAGAAAGGCTGTGGTTGTAGTAGGGTGTAGTTGTATTTGAGACCGATGATTCCTAATGGAACCTCAACTGGCAACCTAAACAAATGCAACTACACCCTACATGAGTCTTTCTGAATCAAGGGTGGTTCTTATGCATTCATGAACTGACATTCCATTTCAGAGAATTCAGAACCTTGAATTCATCATGTTTGATTTGTTCTTGCTCAAAATTTCCTTATGAAAGTTTATTGCATTCATTTTTCTTCCCAAACTCTGATAATCACCCTGACTTCTTTGAAAAGCTGGTGGTCAAAAAGAAAATCTAGTTCTATAAAACTGGATTTTCTGCTGTGGAAATAATCCAGTAGCAGAATCATCTTTTATGAGGACTCACTTCATACTGGCTGCTCTAATTCCACTGATCAAACAGGTAGTGATGCCAAAGTATTTGCCAACAAACACACACAGTCCTACTCGCAAGAATCCTTGACCAGCTTTACCATCCTGCCAACACCACAAACTTCTTCGTAACAAACTCCTCTTTTCAATGCACTGCAGATGCCATTTCTCCACTTTGCACACCTCAGACACAGGGCATGTTCAAATTTTCTTCACTATGAAACAGTCATCACCAAGCCATTCTCAAAGGTGCCAAATGAAACTACGTCTGTAATTTCTACTTCTTGTAGTCCTTTCCACCAACTGTTTCCATTCTCCAGATCCAGACACTTGCTCTGACTGAATAACTGAAAACTAAATAACTATAATAACTAAAATAATTTAATCAATATTTCCTGTATTTTGCTAAAGTCAAATTGACATCATAAGGAAACAGTATATACAAATAAAGAAATGGGTACACAGGCATATATAAGCAAGAGAAAAAGTAATGTGAAGAAAAACAAGGCAAAGCCTAAATTGCATCTCCTAGTTGGTTTGATTGGGCATTCTTCATCCCTGGGCTGAAGGTTTGAGAATAAATGTTTCCCCATATTTGAGGCAATTTTACATACAAATTTATTGAAGAGAGGGTTTTTTTAGGGCAGAGGCAGATTCATGGAATAGTCTTTATTGGTATTCACTTATGAAATAAGGTGGGTTTCTTTCTCTCAGATTTTGTGGCAGTTTTCCAAGGCATGGCCTGCAAGTTCTTCTGAGTGATCATAGTAGTAGTTGATGTAGTCTTTGTGTTTAGGGATTCTAATACTGACTTTCCTGTCTGTTTGACCACATCAGGAGAGCATATAACTTGAGGGTACTTACAGACACCAAATAGATCTGAGGAGAGCAGATAAGGATGCCAATTTTTTGTATGGTCTGAACATGGTAACTAGATTGTCTGAATATACATTGTTTTTAGTTTTTGTTTTGAGGTATCTCTGTTTTTGTCTTCACCTTAACAACACCAATTATGTTGACATGTTATTTTTGTAATTTGCCTGCTAATTCTGTTTCTTTTCATTGACACTATTTCCAACATTGATGCCTATCATCTTTGCAGATAACCATCATCAAATGTTTAAGTGGTTGTTAGTTGGCCACACAAGCAAACTACTTCTTCTAGTAAGTGATTAAAACATGTACTAAATTAAAACTCATAAAATGGCTAAAATCATAGGAAAATTTGTATTGAGCAGCTAAAGAAAATTCTGATCATCCTATCATTGAAATATCTATCTAAAGAAGACTTTTTTTTGAATTAATAATATTGATTTGAATTTTAGATAAAAAAGAGCAATACTGTTGAGCAGAACATAAAGTCATTGAATATTAGCAAACTGGAACAAGGTTATGAGGTATGTTTGTAATACTTTTACACAGATTAAATATGTATTTGTGGTTGATTTGTTAGATTGTACTAAACAAATTAAGTATCTGAAAAGTTTTCTTGTATGTGGCTTCATTTTTCAGTTTTGAATTCATTCTTTTATGATTCCACAAATCTGGTTATAATGAAAGCTTAGATAATCATTTGTTCAATACAGCAAATAGTGCAAAAATTAACAGATATTTAATGATGTTGCCAACATTCATTTCAAATAATAGGGAAATTTATTCAATAATGGAGAGTTTATAAAATTTAAATTTAAATTCCTTAATTGCAGTATATGCAAGAAGAGGTATTTTGATTTGTTCTAAAACACGTTAGCCTTTCTCACCGATTAGTGAATGCTAATGTCAGTCAGGTTGATTCAGTAATACAGTTCTACTTTAATATGCCTTTCCAAATGCACTTATTACAGTCTTATATTGTAAAAACAGTGTTCAACATGTATACAATTGCCTCATCTGTTTTTACATGAGTGATGTAGTCATACACTACAGTGTAGAACAAGCATACTCCTATGGTCTATCAACATGAATCCTAAACACAATGGTAGTACTTAAAATGGAAATTAAATCTGGAAAGAGAGTGATTTGCTAGAGAAAAAAAATAAGCAACTAGTAATTATGAGCATTTACTCTTAATTACTGGTTAAGGAAATTACTGCATGATAAAGTAGATTACATATGCTCAGTAGAGCCATGAATCACATTCACATTTGTGACAGTTCTTGTGAAGAAGAAAACAGATTGATAATATACTTTATGGGGAGTGAATTAATGTAGTCACACAGTGTGCATGATCAGATGAATTTGCCCAGATTATCATTTTCAAAGCTCATATATCATAATTCCGTAGATTTGGTATATCAGACAGAAGGTACATATATCAGTTATAATTATTTCATAAGCTAATATTTCACTTATAGTCACAATAAGTGATGTCTAAAGTGCCAAGTTTGATCTCTAGAACAGAGATTTAGACTATCTAACCGTTAGTACTTCCATGGCAATAATTTGCAGTAGGTTTTCAACCTTTGCTTGTAGAATTGACATAAAAAAATTAAAAAGACAAATCTGATTATCTGCTACAAGGCATGGTCAGCCAGTGCAGATTTATTATGATGGTTAATATATTTTACCTCCCCACTTCTTGATTTCTGCTTATCTGCTCATATTGGTTAAGAGTGCCTGTGAAAAGATCTCATAAGTGCCTAGAAATAAAACACTTGACCAAGGTAAGAACACACATATACACGTAGTGAAAAAAAAAATTGATATGGGAGCATTTTCCTTTGGATAAATACAAGTTGTTCATTCTCATATATTCCTAATATATATATATGTATAATTACAGTATAGCAATTTTATTTTATTTATTTGTTTTTATTGGCATGCATGCAGAATGAATGAAGAGTAAAAAGATAAGTGCAGCTATGGAAGTTCTTATAGGCCAAGTAAAACTACAAAACTTTTAGCTGAGTGTTACATTCGGTTTATTTTGTAAAGTATTTAATGTTATCTCTCTGAAGAATGATAGCTCCAACTGTGTTATTCCCAACTTATATTCAACCTATATATTAGTCAATTGTGGATAATAATGTTTTATATATAATTTTATTTTAGTCGGTTAGAATATTTCAAATTCGTATCTATGATGGTGCATTGATTTCAGTGATCAGCATGTTGGGTTGATCCAAAGGATGAAGCTCTAGTATATAAAAAAATTAAAATATTTACTGTAAACATCAATATATAAAATAGATCATCATCAAATTCCTGCCATGTACCCTCATCATACTATCATACAGGATATGATAGTACTACATGAAAAAAATTACATCATTACTAACTTCCTATCTACAATTTTCCTCCAAATCAGTCTGTTAATTGTCAAGACTCCAACATTATCAGATTTTATATTTCTATCGTGTAAGGCACTTTGTACTGTATCAATCCACCTATATCTTGGTCTTCCTCTGGTCGTTTTGCTGCCAACCTGGCAGAGAACACTTGTTTTGCTAATCTTTCTTTGCCCATTCTGTTTAAGTGACCATACCACCTGAGATTAGCTCTATTAACGCATTCCTGGATGTTGACAATGTCAAGTTCTTTCCTAATATCCTCGTTTTTAATATGATATTGCCATTGATGCCATCTGTTCATTCCTATAATCTTTCTCAGGACTCTCATATCTGCAGTCTAGTCTTTGGTCAAGTGTTTTACTTCTGACCCAGCTCTCAGATCCATAAGTTAAAACTGGTTTGAACACTGTCTTGTATACAGCTAATTTACTGTTCCGACTAATTTCTCTCTTATTCCATATGAATTTATTCAGTTGACTTCCTACCATACCAGCTTTTCTGATTCTGTTGTCTATTTCTATATTTAATTTACCATATTTAGTAAAAATCATGCCTAAGTAACTGAATAAATTCATATATTCCATATGAATTTATTCAGTTGACTTCCTACCATACCAGCTTTTCTGATTCTGTTGTCTGTTTCTATATTTAATTTACCATATTTAGTAAAAATCATGCCTAAGTAGCTGAAATGTTTCACTTAGGCACGATTTTTACTGAAGATGGTAAATTAAATATAGAAATAGACAACAGAATCAGCAAAGTCAGTACAATAGTACAATAGATGCAATTCTATAATATTGATTCTCTATAAGGAAATCTGACATTCCATTTCTCTATAGAATTTCTACTATTCTATATATCTGCTCTATAATATAAAACGATAAGCTTTTTATGAAACATTTTTTCATAAAAAGGCTTATCGTTTTATATTATAGAGAACCGGCCTACCAGTCTGGAATTCGGGGGTGGGGGGGAGTAGGCAGCAGTGGGGCAGAACCCCCCCCCTTTTTTTTTTTTTTTTTTTTTTTTTTTTTTTTTTTTTTTTTTTTTTAAAGACTTGACACTCAGCCGCTACCCCTAGTCTAACCTTTTAATACATACAAATAATTAAATGGAAAATTTGGAGAGAAGAGCAAAGCTAATAATATCAAATACCTGTTGGATTTCTGCTCAGGACATGGACTGGTTATTGCTAATAACATAGTTAGAACTATCATGCTTCACAATATTCCAACATTAAAATGTGTACAAATTCACATCGAGAAAAGAGGCAAGGAATAAGAAAAGTCTTATTGACTAAGTGATGTTTTCTCCCTAGTGCAGGATGCTAAAGCATACAGGGGATTTGAAATTGGAAGTGATCACCATTTAGTCTTGAGCAGGATAAAATTGAATTTCATATTGAAAAGAAGACCATGTAAGAAAGTTTTAAAGCAAATAAAAGTTCAGCAGTTTTCAGATGTGAACTGTAGACTAAAATGCACAAACATTATTCAAAAAAAATTGAAAGAGTTGGAAAATGGGAACCAAACCTTGGAGATTCAGTGGCAGGCCCTGATTGATTCAGCCAGAGAGAGGCATGTGGTGAGGTTTGCAAGGATAGAAAAATCAGAACTCCATGGGGGACACAGGAAATTAAAGAGGCAGTGAAGAAAAAGAAGAAAGCATATCAAAAGTTCCTGGAAAATAAGTCAGCTTTTACTCTTAGAGAATACATAGACAAATGTAAGAAAGCTAAACACTTTGTAAAACTAGCTAAACAAAAGTCATGGGAGGACTTTGGCAAGAACATAGAAAATAAATATCAAGAAGGTGACGAGATATTCTGGAGGTTGTTGAAGAAACTCAGAAATGGAGGAAAGAGTGCTATAAAAGAAATTAGAGATGATAAAGGTGACATGAAAACTGGAGAAAAAAGATATCCTTGACGTATGGAGTGATTACTTCAAAATATTGTTAAATGAAACAATCAGTGACAGCAGAATGGAAAAAAAATTTCCACTGACCAGACATGCAATCAGGAATACATATCCATACATGAAGTACAAAAAGCCATCAAAAGCCTGAAATGTGGAAAGGCAGCTAGAGTAGATGATACTCAACCAGAAATGCTCAAGTATGGAGGTGTAAAAGTCTTATAGTGGCTGCACTGCATACATCAGAAGGCCTGGACAGAGGGACGAATTCCAGATGATTGGACTAGAGCTCTCATAGTACCCATATATAAAAAGAGAAATAAAACTGAATGTGAGAATTACAGAGGTATTTCTCTACTGAGTGTTCCTGGTAAGATTTATGCAAGTATACTTGAGAAACGGTTGAGAAGGATTGTGGAAGGGAAGCTTGATGAAGAACAAGCTGGATTCAGGCCAAATAGAAGCTGTCAGTATCAGATCTTCACTTTATGACAGATGGTAGAGAAATCATGGAAATATAACAAAGATCTGTATTTCAGTTTTGTAGATCTGGAAAAGGCATATGACAAGGTGCCAAGAGAAAAGCTATTCAAAATGCTACAGTTGTAGTATTGGGGCTCAAGCAATACTTAGTCCTTATTTGAGTTGTAAATCAGCAGTTAGAATTGAAGTACAGGAAGATTGTTTAATGTTAAATCTGGTGTGAGACAAGGATGTACATTATCCCCTCTGTTATTCATTATCTGTATGGATCACATTATGAAGGAAAGTGGTATTAAACCTGATATCAAAATTGGAAATGTTAATCTCAGCTCTTTACTTTATGCAGATGATGTGATACTTTTAAATAAATCCAGTAAGTCTGCAAGATTCCCTGACTGAATTGGATAACTGTTGTAATAGATATGGTTTGAAGGTCAGCAATATCAAGGCAAAGATGAAAATAGGCAGAAGCATTGAAAATATCAACTTCATTGTGAACTGAGAACCTATAGAATAAGTAAAACATTTCAGCTACTTAGGCATGATTTTTAGTGAAAATAGTAAATTAAATATGGAAATAGATAACAGAATCAATTAAGCTGGTATGGTAGGAAGTCAAGTGAATAAATTTATATGGAATAAGAGAGAAATTAGTCAAAACACTAAATTAGCTTATATGTAAGACAGTGTTCAAACCAATTTTAATTTATGGATCTGAGGGCTGGGTTAGAAATAAAACACTTGACCAAAGATTAGAGGAGTGAACAGATGGCATCAATGGCAATATCATATTAAAAATGAGGATATTAGGAAAGAACTTGATTGTGTTAGGAGATCTAATCTCAGGTAATATGGTCACTTAAAGAATGGGAGAGGAAAGATTAACAAAACAAGTGTTTTCTGCCAGGTTGATAGGAAAAAGACCAAAATATAGGTGGATTGATACAGTAAAATGTGCCTTAGAAGGATTTGATAATGTTGGAGTCTTGACAGGTAATAACAGATTGATTTGAAGGAAAATTGTAGATAGGAAGTTAGTAATGATGTGAGTTTCATGTAGTACTATCATATGCTGTACACCCCTTGATGGTACATGTCAGCAATTTGATTATGATGATTAAATGGCTATTCTAGGAATTACTCTATATAAAGCTCAGTAAAATTCTTTCACAGTAAATCTTATAGTTAAAAAATAAATTTTGAAGAAATGTATTTTATTGGAAAAGTTTTATATGCATCAATTAAAAATTTCTGTAGTTTCACTTGACCACACGGAAATTTCCTTTGCAGCATCTGTTTTATCACTGTCCTATATATCTTCCTTTATTTATTTTCTATTTACTCATTCAGTCCATCTTATCTCTTAAATTCCTTAAATACAATAGCTAAAAGTCTCAATTGACCAATTTAGTTGAATATGTCTTCTAGTTTCCTTAATGAACATTTTCCTCATTTTTCTGAAGTAGACATGAAGAATGATCGCTCATCCAATAGGAATACATTTAATTCAGCAGTTCTAAATGTGCTTCCAACCACACACCATAGTTGCCAACATTTACTAACTTTACAATTCCTCCTTGGAGAATAATTAGCGATGAATATAAAACTTTTCTGAGATAAGAAAACTTATATACTAACCTACAATAAACTCAATAGTTTATTAAACACTTTCAGCTCTCCTACCTGCTTGCTTTCTTTTTGCTTACAACTGTTCTAAAAACAACAGCTAACATGCATGCCCATTAAGATTCAAAGCAAAACTCAAATGACAAAACGGCTGCCATTACTATAGTGCTCACATGTTGTAATAACATTTATTATATAGTTATATTCTTAGGGGGATATCACAGTTACTGTGGGAGTGGAGCATACAGAAAAACTCTACTATAAACAAACATAATGGAAAGAGGGCAAAGTTTCCCTTTTGCACAATTCCTTTGCAAAAGGGAGGTTCTAAGAATACAGTAACAAATTATAGATCAATCAGTATCTTAGACATGGTGGTAAAAGTACTAGAAAAATTGGTAAAAAAGAGAATTCAAGAATGGGTAGATAAAAATATGATACTGTGTGAGGGTCAACATGGCTTTGTGAAGGGTTGATCATGCCTTAGTAAATTACTAACTTTTTATAATTGGTATATGGAGGGGCAGAATTGATGTGAAAACAGGTGACCAATGGTGTGCCGCAAGGTTCAGTGCTGAGACCATTGCTGTTTAATTTGTACATAAATGATATAGGAAATAACCTGAAAGAAAATATTCAGTTGTTTGCTGGTAATGCAAAATTAGGTAGAGTAATAGTTAATCAAGGCGATGTGGACAGCTTGCAGGACAATTTACATAGGCTGTTGTCAGTTTGGGCAAAAGTTAATGGGTGTCAGTTTAATGTGGAGAAATATAAAGTTATGCATTTTGGGATAAATAGATTACAAGCTGTGTGTCACATTAATGGCACTGTACTCCAGGAAATAGATGAAGCTGGAGATTTAGAGGTGGTGGTGGTAGACAGAGAGTTAAAGTTTAGAGAACATATTGCTAAGGTAACCCATAAGATTACTTGGCTATTGGACAACACATTAACAAGTAGAATGAAAACAAAAGATTACCAAAACAAGCCTTAAAGTACAAGCCATTAGGAAAAAGAAAACGAGGATGTCCTCTTAAACGATTCAATGATGACTTCTAAGGCCGGAACAGGCCATGCTAGGCCTAAATCTTCGATATGCATAATGATGATTGACAAGTAGAGATAAGGAAGTTGTCATTCCTCTTTATAAGGCCTTGATATGTCCATATCTGGATTACTGTGTCCAAGTCTGATCCTCTGAGTTTCTTGGGGATGAGGAAGTGGTGGAGAGAATTCAGAGGCAAGTGACCAAGATGGTGAGTGGCCTGTGTAATGTTCCTTCGTAGACCGAAGGTGTGGATTGCAGAAGTTGATTGAGAGGAGAGAAAGAGAGGATAGAAACATTTAAGATGCTTAAAGGATTTTATAGGATAGATGCAGAGGACATGTTTCAGCACTTAGCTAGAGGGACCAGAACAAGAGGTCATCCCTCGAAGTCGAATAGACGTGTGGTTAGTATATTACTAGATTTTTTGCTTGGAGAGTTGTGAATGAATGGAATGGGTTGCCAGAGTCAGTTGTGAGTGCTTTGCCTGTTAATGGTTCAAGGAGAGGTATGATAGATTGTGTCTCCAGTATATTAATATATAATTTACAAACATTTCTGTGTTATTCTCTAAGGTTTACTATATATGGTAATCAAGTTTACTGTTTACAACTTCATTTAAGCTTCTTTTATTATGCTACTGCTTTACCACATGGTGGTTCTGATAATAGTAAAATATACAATTGCATTAATAAATGCAAATTACTGGGAAAATATGTATATGTATGAACACGTACATATATATTTTTAGATTATCTTATATATAACAAAAACATTTTTCATTAATGAAATTTTCACTCGGCATATACAGTATGGTGCAAAAAACACGGCACTGAACTTCGACACACTTCCTTCAGTACATGTACTATGAAATATGCTATTCAACTGCATGCACATCATTAGAAGAGCACGTCTTGAGTCTATTCCATTACATTTAACTGTAGCAATGATGTTGGCATTGGAAGAAAAGACATTTATTGTTGAGCATTATTTTCCTTCATACAGAGTTGATAGAGAAAATGGTCCAAGCCTATGATATGTTTATGGGCAGTTTGTTCGTTGTTTCCATAAGTGTGCTCCAAGCAGTAGTGTCATTATTGCTTTAATTGAGAGGTTCTGATGTACTGGGAGAACTGCAATGCAAAAGAAATTCATTAACGCAAATAAGAATCACAGGCTTGTGCTGGAGCAAGTCTCCAGAATACTGTCAATGCTGAACAGTGGTAAAACTTGGGACACTGAGGCAGTCACTACAGAGAATCCTTAAGGAGCTTGGATGCCTTTTCATACATCATTCAGGTGGGTCTGTGTTTAACAGCAGTGGATTATAATGCACAGTGCGAATACTATGCACATGTGCTGGCCATTGTCTCTGAAGATCTGTCCTTCCTCCATAATGTCTGGATCTGAGATGAAGCCCATTTCCATCTAAGCAGTCAAGTAAACAGATGAACCTACAGGTTTCTTGGTTTATCAAGACCTGAATTTCTCCAAGAGAAACCTCTTCACAGTGGGAAGGTCACTGCATGGTGTGTGGTCACCTTCCAGCCATGGCATAAGTGGGTCCTACTTCGTTGAAGGTGGTGCAACCACGACCTTTTGATGTAGCATTCACTATTCAAGGTCATGGTTGCACCATGACCTTGAATAGTGAATGCTACATCAAAAATGTGTTGGTCCCATTCACCCAGGATTTGCATAGGTTGTGTTGTGCAAAAAAACATTCCATTCCGTGCACAGGTATTCAACAGAATGGAGCAACCTGTCACACATCACATGGTTCTAGAACCTATTTATCAGAACACTTCCCCAGAAGTCTCATTTCGAGGTTCACAGAATTCCCATACCCTTCACATTCTCCTATCTTACATCACTTGATGTTTTTGTTTGGAGTATGTTGAAGTATTCCACCATGATCCACCCACCTTCAAACCTTGATAAACTAAGGGATAAAATTACATATGTCCAGCAAATGTCCGAACCTCTGTTTTCTAAGATGACAGAGAATCTTTGCAGGCACTAAGAAACCTGTCTTGAAAGACAAGGTGCCCATTTCAAGCATGTAAGCTACTGTCGTTAATGCTTTATTTGACCAAGATTCCACTTGTAGTTGTGAATGTATGTATCACCATGTGTAAACATATATTTTTTTGTTAATAAACTGTTTACTCCATAACATATATCATTGTAGGTTTTTTTTTCTTTTCTCCCACCATATTGTGTAATACCGTGAAAAATGAATATAATAAGTAAAACATTCATGTGAAATCTAAAAAAAAAAAAATATATCTACTGGCAAAAGTGACTTTCCTGTATGTAGAAGAACTTCAGTTGTTAAATGTTGTTGTCATAGGAAGTTTTGGTGGTAATGCAATCAGAAATGGCAAGAATTCTAGGAATTCAATTTTGAAAAACTGCCAAAAGCATATTCTGTTGATAGGGCAATACAAACAGTAAGAGAAAGAAAACAGATGTATGATAAAAACATTGGTTCTTTTTCAAAATTGTCAATATAGCACTTGAGAGAATTGCAGACAAAGGGAAGTCTATAAAGGTATCTTTAATATTTACAATAACTTATATGAATTACAAAATCATGTGTTTGGGGGGGGGGGGGGTTATAAGGGAGAATGTAAATGACGTGCATTGGAAAATTAGCAGATCGAAAAATTGTTATGGCAGATTTCAACATAGAAATGAAGCAGCATGTAATGGAGATGACACAAGGTTTGAGAGTACTGGATCTGGTTATAGCATCAGAGAACTTAACAATACCAATCTGGCTATGCTGTCTTTGCTTGGTGAAAGCAGTCACGTATTCTTGACCTGGGAGACTGCCAGACATTCCTTCTTAACATTGTCTGTTGAGAAGGAATGTATATATGGAATTACAAAGCAGGTGATTATAACAAGCTGAAGAGTCAACTTTCAGCAGTGCCATGGTATAAGAATTTGGAAGGGAGAGACGGTGGTGATGCATCAGAAGTGGTCATGGAGTGTTTGAAGAAAGCAGTACCAGACTGTGCACTCAGAATCAAGGAATAAAGCAGGAGTTGCAGACAAAGAAAAAGTTGTGGAGAGAGAATAAAGAAAAAGGTCATCAGCATGCCTATGAGTAGTACAAGGTACAGGCAAGAAGGGTAACTTGTATGGTAAAAAAGACGAAGCTAATTATCAGAGAAAACTAGCTGATGAGGCTAAAAGAAATTAGAAAGCGTTCCTTCACTATGCAGCAAGTTAAAGGAATGACTATGGAAAGATGACTTTAAAAAGTGCTTGTGGTAGGGAGGTAACAGGAGCAAACCAAATAATTGAGTTGCTGAGTGATTATTTTGCAAGGGTGTTCCATCTAGATGATGATATTGCAATGCCAGATGTGACATCGACCGATAGGAGAATTAGATGTTGGATGAATAGGAAACTTATGATTTGGATTTGAGGGTGGCTGATGGACAGATATCAAAGAGTGGTTTGTGGAGGAGTTCAGTCTAGGAGAAGGCAGGTGACCAGTGGTGTACCACAGGACTCAGTACTTGGTCATCTGTTGTTTAATTTATACATCACTGATATAGGCAATTATTTAACAGGAAATATTCATTTGCTTGCTGATGATGCAAAACTTTGAAAAGTGATAGTAAATGTAGGTGATATTAAGATCCTTCAGGATAACTTAAATAGATCATGCAGTACGGGCAAAGATAAATGGCAGCCAGTTTAACAATGCCAAGTGTAAGATGATGCACTTTGGGAAGAAGACATTACAAGCCATGTACTATATAGATGGGACCGAACAGAATTGAAGTTTAGCGGGCATATTTCACACACAGCCAAAACAGCAAAACAGATTACATGGTTGTTTAAGAACACGATGACAAGCAAGAATAGGAAGGTTCCTGCTCCCCCTTTATAAGACTATTGGATGTTGTATGTAGATCTGGTCACCTGGACCCATTGGAGATGAAGAAGTGGTGGGGCACATCCAGAGGCGAGTGACAAAGATTGTGGCAGGCTATTAAATGCTCTCTATGAACATAGATTGAAGGTCTATACGCTTCAAAAGCTAGCTGATATGTAAAAAAGAGGAGACATGATAGAAGCATAATTTATTAAAGAGGTTTTATAGGATTGACATTGAAGATTCAGTATGCCATGTAGAAAAGGTAGGAGAGAACAAGAGATCGCTCATAGAAATTGTGCAAGTGTGTTGTCAGCAAGGGTATTAGGACTAGGTTTTTTGCTTGACAAGTAGTGAATAGGTGGGATGAGTTGCAAGAGGTGGTTGTGTGTGTGTGTGTGTGTGTGCTTTGTCCAGTGGCAGCCTGTACATAAGCACTGTGACACTGCAACACCCCCAAGGAAAAATTAAAATTTGTTTGTGTTTATAATTAATAACAATGCTTACAACATTATATAAATGCAATACAACATGTTAAAGGTTACAGCTTATGTTTTGACTTTTTTTATTATAATATAATTTATATTTTATTGATTGCTAAAATATTTATACATACAATAAACATCTTGTGTGACATTGCACCTTATAATTTTACCGAGTACAGCACTAAGTGCTGCATTTTCTACATTGGATTTCAATTAAAATTTTTAATAATACTTTTTTGCCTTTATATTATGCAAATTACATTGATTGAATAGTTAATAATTGCAATTGTTCGATTAACGCTTTAGTTTACGAAACAAATGCACTGCGATCTAACGCCGATAATTTGCGCTTGTCATTGCACGTTATGTCATTCCCAACTGTAACTGCTCAAACGGCAGTGTATTTTTAGTATGCTTATGCGCCTTATTTCTGTGAGATATGAAACATTTATTATTGGTGCATGGTGAACTATTTTTTGTAAATCTTATTTTATTTTGTTAAAATAGCATATAATTATTTATTTATTATATGCTATTTTAACAAAATAGCATGGACAGGCTGAATTATGACGAGTGTCACTGTTGAAAATATGAAAAGAATTATATATTTTCAATTATCATTACATGAAACAAATGCACTGCGATCTAACGCCGATATTTGCACTTGTCATTGCTATTGAAACGAAACTTTTATTATTGGTGTTTGTTCGTGGTGAGGATGAAATATTTTTAATAAAGCAATTTTTAATATGTAAATTTATTTATTAATAAATTCGTTACTGATTAGGGAAAACTTTTTTTTTTTTTTTTTTTTTTTGTATATGCAGCACCTGCACTTAAAATTTTCACCAGCCGCCACTGGCTTTGTCACTAAGTGATTTTATGGAGCGGTATAATAGTTATTATATGGATGATAGCTAGTGTGTGAATAATGAGTTTCCCGCAATCAGTCTTCTGACTCTGGAAAGATACTTATGTAATAATACCATCTTAAATTAACTCTTCTTACACACTCTTAGATATTGATAATACTGTTCTTTTTTGTCTGTTTTTAATATTGCCTTGGCCCTGCTGAACAAAAATGTTTTGGCATTGTTATTTATAATATTCTTGAACAAGATATGGAAAATAATTTGACATATGAAATTTTTCCAGATCTGAGACCGGATCTGTGTGCAGTGGTCCAAGTGAGGTCTAATCAAGGCCTTATAATGTGGCTATGTATATATATATCGCACAAAAGAAAAATGGAACTGTTATAGGTGGATAGGAATATGATACTCTAGGGGGCAGCGTGGCCTTGTAAAAGGTAGGTCCTGCCTCAATAATTTATTCACATTTTATAATAAGGTGATAGAGAGTGGGATAAAGGAGATGGCTATAGTATGATACTGCTGGACTTTGCAATGGCATTTGACAGAATACTGCATGGAAAATATTTACAAAAGTTGGGAGCAGATGGGAATGGATATGAGGTTGCTGGCATGGATAGGGAGGTGGGTGATAGATAGTAATTAGAGGATGGTGTATGGTGCAGTGGAATTAAGGTGAATGAGGGTGACTAGTGGAGTACTCCAGGGTTCTTTAATTTGTATATTAACAATATAATGGAAGTTTTGATGGGGAGGAGGAATATTCAGTTGTTTGCTGATGATGTAAGAATGGGGAGGACAGTAGTTTATGAAGTTGATGTAGATATCTTGCAGGACGATTTAAATAAATTGACAGTCTGGGAAAAGGATAAAGGCTGTCATTTTAATGTTGTAAAATGTAGTCTAAATCACTTTGGGATGAAAGGATTACATACTTCATATCATATTGATGGGGCTAATCCCTAGCCTCAACAGAAAATTGATGAGGCTAGAGATTAAGGAGTGATGGATGGGTATTTGTATTAATGGATAGTGTGGATCTCCTACGATGAGTCTTTTGACTCCATAGGGTACTCATATAAATAATAATAATATCACATTAGTGCTGCGTGGGAGCAAGTGAAAAAAAGTTCACATTAAGTTTTTTTGTGAAACAATGTACTTTTCAATTGTTGCATGCTTTCCCATGATAAAAACTGGGATTTCATTCAAAAAAAAATTGTAATATTATGAGATAATACAAGCAACGATTACTCTGCAGTTATTATGAAAATTGCATGTCCTAATAGTAATTGTTTTTCTTACTCATATAAATAATAATATAAATATTCATATAAATAATAATAGTATCACATTAGTGCTGCATGGGAGCAAGTGAAAAAAGTTCACATTAAGTTTTTTTGTGAAACAATTTACTTTTCAATTGTTGCATGTTTTCCCATGATGAAAACTGGGATTTCATTCAAAAAGGAATTTTAATATTATGAGATAATACAAGCATCTTTTGTTGATGATTACTCTACAGTTATTATGAAAATTGCATGTCCTAATAGTAAGTGTTTTTCTTCCTTTTCAACCAGAAATGAAATTTGATAATAACAGCAATAGTTAATGTTACTGTTATTCCTTCTTCCTAAGTGATTAACAATATAATATATTCACATCCATATATATGATGTGAATATAATATATTCACATCATATATAGATGTGAATATAATATATTCACATCTCCCCATTAAGAATATAATATATTCTTAATGGGGAGATGATTTCCACGAAAAAAGGATTTAGTACCAAAAGTCGCTGATACGGGAAATTTTGGCACTGGCAGAGCCGAAAACAAGCTGATGATTACATTAAAGGCAGATAAAATGGAATAATAACATTTAGACGGTGTAAGGAACAGCTGCATTGCTCATTCCAGCTGGATATGTGTCACGTTACAATGATGATAAAAAAAATAATTGGCATCAGTACTGGTCCCTGTGTCTTCGAACACCGCAGTAGCAACGTCTGTTACTGTCTCTTCTTGCACTGCTTTCTGTCCTCTGCCAGGTCTAACTCCTAGTGATCCAGTTTCTTCAAACTTCTTAATCATAGCTCTCTCAGTGCTACAGCTGACATAGTTTACACAGGTTATGAAGCCTTCTAAATTCCCGAAGGGCCACTACGGCATTGCATTGTTTAACCACCCAGCCGGCCAAGACGTATATATACGTCCAGGTTACCATCGATGCGAAGTGCATATTAAAATTGTAATACCATTGATATTACATTGAAATATATAATGCATACAAAGTGTAGAGGAGAGGTGTATTTTATCCATATTGACGGCAAAGTGATTAAGGTAAAACAACTTAACAAGTAAAGCACGCTGAGGCAAGGTAGGATGCATATTGAATACGATTCGCCAATCATTCATTCGAATAACTGCCTGGACATTCCCAATCCCTTTTTAAGTGGAATTGGTGGCGCTGCTGTTACGTATGCACAGTAAAATTTGCATAATCCTTTTTACCTGCGTTTACTGCACATATTTGACTGCTTTCGGCTCTGCCAGCACCAAAATTTCCCCTGTTGGCGTTTTGTACTAAATCTTTTTTTTTGTGGAATTCATTTGAAAGTCTCATTATAAAATGTGGTCTCATTCCTTGTATTAGTTTTAGATACAGATACTGCCAAAGAGGGAAAGTTAATTTATGGCCACCCTGTAGATTATGATAACACAATAAGTTTTCTAATATAAATTGATATGTACATAAAAAGAGTTCCTTTATCTCACTTTTAGTAAAATATTACTACTACTACTACTACTGCTACTAACAACAACGATAATAATGATGCTATTTTCTATGTTCTGTATTCTGAAGGTAGCCATATTTCTTGTTTTTCCTTTCAAGTAATAAAACTTGCAGTTTGGGGTGTGCTTCTAAAATGAACAACGGGAACTCTTCCAAGTATTACTTTTACATTTGCTAGTTATGGAAAAATTAGGATTTTACAGCTCTTCCAAAAAACTTTGCTCTCTAATCAACTGTGACCATGAGATTTTTTTTTATAAATGCAGTTTCTAAAAGAAGAGAAGAATTATCCCGTTTCATCCCTTTTTAGAAATTAGAGTATGCAAAACAAACAAATCAGCCTGAAAACATGCGTTTCACAGACATAACATGTGTGGTCCATAGTGTTCACCTCTAATGCAAAATGCGAGGCGAGCGTGACAGTTTTCTTTTGTTAGAAAAACCTGGTTTCAAAACTTAACTAGTGCTATGAGAACCTTCATCAGAGCTTTTCAAATGAAAATAAGTTAGCTAGTCTCATACTGCGATGATGGTTTTCCCTACCAGGAAGTCATGTTTTTCATCATGCAAACAGGCAAAACAGCTGGAAAATATCAGACACACAATGCACTTTCCTCATAGTTGCTTCTGTCATAATTCTAACCAGAACTAAATGGCCTTAGTTGTCTCAATCATTTTCCTGATTTGAGTGTGTGTGTGTGATAGTGTTGCGTGAAGTGGGGTTGGCCATCAAAGGTGAAATACAGCTTTAATTCTGTTTTGAAAAAATTGGAAATGAAATTTCATCTTTTATGCGTATACATATTTTGAATGATATACTATAGCGAATATATTGCTTATTTTAAAATTGCTGCGTAATATCTAAACTAGTAGAAAATATAAACATAACAATTTATGAAGTAAATGGTTATGTATTAGGAAAGTGGGGAAGGAGAAGTTTAGCCATCAAAAGCGAAATACAACTTCAGTTATGTTACAAAAAACTTAGAAATGAAGTTTCAATTTTCATGTATGCACCTGTACATATTTTGAATGATACACTATAGTGAATGTATCACTTAAGTTTTTAAAATTGTTGCATAATATCTAAACTAGTAGAAAATATATACATAACAATTTGCTTTACTTCATAACCATTTATTTCAGTTTGTAATGAGTGATTATAATGGGAAACCAAGAAAGTTGAATTGCAAAGAACTGCAGATTATGATATTAAGAATATAAATTTAGTGACATGAATAAAGATTTTTATATTGTTCTGAATAAAGCAAAATCATCAAATTCACAGATAGCACAAATGCTATCTGTGAAAGAAATATGATTAAGAACAAAAAATAAACAAAACTTAATGTGGAACTTATGGGACTCTTTTTAAGATTTGGATTTTCATTAATTTGTAAAATAATTATCTTGAATGAAGTTCTTTGAGAACTAATAAAATGTATTGAAGACCAAACGATTAGACCAAATTAGTACAAAAAATTAATAATAATTTTTTATTATTAATACAATATTGTGTGATACAATATATACAATATTTAATTTACAATATTTAGTCTATCCAATATAATTAAGATTCTAGTTATCCCGCATAGAGCAAAGAACTCCTTCTTGCATTAAGTAATTGAGATGCAGTTAGAATGCAAGTTAATCTGGTTAAGTCTTCTCTTCAACATGAAGGATTATCATACCTTGTAATGGAGATGATGATGGACTTGCACTTTATGATAACACAATACATTATTCTTAGAATAATGTATTGTGTACACACACACATATATCTCCTGGCTGATAGGGAGGTTAGGCTTTCAACATAAGTGCCTCCCAGCACTTTAAGCCTTAATGCAATAATAATGTTCCTTGCAGTAGTGAGTTTGAATTCGACTGGCATGAAGTCTAAGCTAACAGGATGAAATACATTGATGAAAGAATAAATGGGTGTTATTCATTATAACAATAAAGTTACATATGAACACAGATTAATTTAATTAAGACTGATTAAACTGCAGATATTTCAGTTCACATGTTGTGAACCGTCATCGTTGTATTACAGTTGGACATTAAAATTTAAACAGCTTGTTTGATTTTATAATGATGATGGTGATTGTTCCAATTTACTTCCACCCTGTTTGTTCAAAGAACAAACTGGATGGGAGTGAAAGGGATGTACAATGTTATGCAAAGATCTGTAGGAAGAAGTAAATGACATGTAATGAATATTATGAGAATAAGGATAAGAGGTGTATGAACTATATAAAGAGCATTCCAGAAAAGTTATGAGTATTGCACAAAATGCACCAAGTCAGAGCCTGAAAAGAAATTGGTCATGCAGGCTTATGCTGCAATTAAAAGAAGAAATGAAAGTGAATGAATAACTGCTGAATGCAGACAAAATGCTGGTGCCTGAAGCCAATGCAGTTGTTCAAATAATGAATCATAATAATACTTAATGGTATAATCTAAGCTAAATTAAGAGGAAAAAAATATATTTATTAAACTCACTAATATTTCACTGGTTTTCTACCCAGCATCATCAGAGCATAATGATAACTGTGACAGGCACACAACACTAAATAATTGTAGAAATAACTTAAATTGTAATTGACAGCTAATATCCTTACATTGTACCCTGTATGAGTCAGATAACTACAAAGTTAATTTAGAGAAGTCTGGCTGTTATGTCTTAAAATGATAGTCTCTCAGATCTTTGGTAATTTAATGCATCCATACTTGTTGAGGTTGAGAGAGTGCTTCATAGCTGATGCTGATTCTAAGAATAACCTCTAAGACTTGTAATGCCTTCTATGTAATATTGATGTTTTTCTCCTGATCCTATATGAAGGAGTATCCAGAGCATTGTCTGCCAGTCCCAACTTGCCATACAGATGGTCTCAGATATAATTTTTATGTTCTTCAGTGCACCTGTTAACTGATCTACCAGTCTCTCCAAAGTAAACTGCGGGTACAAGGAATTTTATACACTTCTGGATGTTCAAGAGGATGTAATCGATCTTTCTTAAAGATCATATGAAATATATCAAAGTAGCTAGCCGAATGAAAGGTTTAAAAGTAGTACGGAGATCATATTTCCAGAGAATTTTGGCTGTTTTTTTCTATGTACCTTCAACATATGCAATGGGATTTTGCAGTAATCCTGTGTGTTGGGTGTTAAAAAGATGGCAGAGGGGGTATAATAATTTATCTATTTTATATGGGCTATAGCCATTCACTAAAAAGGTGTTGCAAAGGTTCCTGAGCTCAGTTTCAAGGGCTGTGTCATTTGAACAAATAGCCTTGGCTCAGTGAGTAAGAGTTTTGATGATGCCATACTGTTGGGAAGGGTGGTGGTGTGGTTGGTTATGTAAATTCCTACTAGCATAAGGTGGATTTTATGTAGATGGAGAAGGATAATGAGCCATTCAGAAGTCATGTCACTAGTGTATCTAAAAAGGGAGGGGTGAGACTATTATTACTTTCTTTTTCTATGGGGAAGTTTATTTTAGGATGCTGCCTGTTAAAATTTGCCAAAAATGTATCTAATGCATTTGGACCATGAGGCCAGACAGCATACATATCATTAACATAACACTACTTGCAGGGGGGGTACCCCCCAATCCATTAGTGTTACCTTGTGGTACATTGTTGGTGCTTCAGACAATAGAAGCCCCAGAGATGAATCACAGGTAACATGAACCTAATGTCTCAAACAAGGCGTCCAAAGGTACCAAGCCTCCTGGACCACTTACAGCAACTATGATGAATTCAAAACTTAAAAAACTCCATGCTGGCTCTATCGTCACTGGGATCGCATTGCTTGTTTGGGTGGCGGGCAAGCTTCGAAAAATAAGTTACAGTCCCCTAAACAACACTCTCTGAAGATATGTTCCCTAAACATAGAGGGACTATCTAAATCCAAAGCCAAAGTCATTGGCAAAATAGCCAAAGACAAAGCAATTAACGTCTTGGCTTTCCAGGAAACCCATGTGCCTGACACATCTCTGAGTAGACTAAAAATCCCAGGCCTAATTCTCATGTCTTATAACTGCCATCCCAAGCATGGCCTGGCAACCTACATCCAGCCTGGCCTCAAGGACATAACCCTATGTGTACCTGATACAGAATACTCCAGGGGTATTAAAGTTCAAAATACCACCATCTACAATGTCTACAAACCACCATCGCAATCCTGGCCTGATCAGATGGACCGGCCACCACCTCATCCTGCTATCTATGTTGGTGACTTCAACTCTCATCACACCATGTGGGGCTATTCCGCTAACAACTGGGAAGGTAATAATCTAGTTAACTGGATGGATACATAAAACCTGTATTTGATTTACGATGCCAAGCAGGAGGGCACTCTTCACTCAGCCAGATGGAACAGAACCTACAACCCAGATCTATGCATAGTCACTAAAGACTCTGAAGACCACCCTCTGCCAACATCCAGAACCATCCTCAACAGATTCCCTAATAGTCAGCATTATCCTACATTAATGGAGACAGGCACATCAATTCCAGTCATCAGTGGAACACCAATCGTTAGATGGAACCTTCGTAGGTCCAACTGGAATGCATTTCAGAAACAAATCGAGCAAACCATTAGAGCAATTCCACCCACTCCTAATTGCTATCCTAAATTTGTTAAACTAATCAAAACTGCAGCCAAAGCCTCTATTCCTAGAGACTACAGAAAACAATATATTCCATGCTGGAGTAGAGAAATAGAGGAACTTTTTGCCAAATACGAGGAAACAGATGACCCAAATGTTGCTAAGGATCTCATAGCAATGCTGGATAAAAACAGAAAGGAAAGATGGATCTCAACCATCCATGAACTCGATTTCACCACATCTAGCCGGAAAAGCTGGTCACTTCTGAGAAAATTAGGTGAAGCAGAACCAACATCACACAAAACAACAGAAACGACTCCTGATCAAATGGCTAATCATTTATTGAAAACCTCCAAGATACATCCCAGCTCTATCAGGAAAATTGCTGTACAATCTTCCATCAGCCAAATCCTGAAGATGGGACCCGAGCTTCCTGAACTTGTACACCCAGTATCTCGGGAAGAGGTACAGGTAGCCTTAAAACTCACCAAGAATGGCAAGGCTACAGGAGTGGATGGTATCCTCTCTGAGTTTTTAAAACATCTTGGTCAACATGGCCAAACATGGGATTGTGGTGCAGAAGTCCTAAGGTCGTCTGCACTAGCCCTCACATTCTCTGCAGCAGAATATTGCGCCTCTGTCTGGGAAAGAAGTGCTCACACTAACATTACAGACACTCAGCTGAACTCTACCATGTGCACAATTAGCGGGACAGTGAGAAGCACCCCTCTCTTTCCTGGCTGCCTGTCCTATCTAACATTGCTCCACCAAACATACGGAGAAGACCAGCCTCTTTTAAAGAATTTAATAAAGCAATGAGCAATCCACTCCTTCCCCTGCACTAGACTCTTATAAATCCATCTGGTCTTCGCCTAAAATCTAGAAAGCCTCTCTGGGCCATGGACGTACTCTCTTCAGCTACCCTGCCATCAACACCTGCCATGTGGAGAGAATACTGGTCCAACAATCTCCCAACAAACAGCTTCCTGGTAGAAGATCCCTGTGCTCTGCAGCCTGGTTTTGCTCTTCCTAGGAAGATTTGGTCATCGATCAACAGGATCAGAACTAACGAGGGCAGATATGGCTACCTACAACATAAATGGGGACTCTGTGACCAACCGTGACTCAGACGATTACTCATATTGTGAACGATTGCCCAAGGCACCAATTTCATGGTGATGGCCTACAGGACATACACAAGGTGATGGATGAAGCCTTGGACTGGCTTTCCAGTCTGGACATTGACCTGTAATTGGTATGGTGGTACCGATGGTTATGGAGGAAATAGAAGATTCAAGGTCCCATTCACCATGAAGATGGTATTCTCGTAGCTGCTCTCATAGTCCTCGTTGAAGTATCAGCAGAACTCCTCATGCTAGAAGATGATGATGCAAAGTGAAATGGGTTTTCTCTAATGGATCAAGATTTCACATAAGTCACAACTGCTCTCTAATAAAACCTTGGATACAACTACATTTGTGAATGATATAATCACGTAATCACAAGAAAGATATTTATTTAACCAAATATTTCGGTCTGGAAATAGCAGACCATCGTCGGTGGTATTACAAGAACAGTTTAAAATATATACAAGCTAGAATACTAACAATAGATCGTTGAAATTAGAACATGCCACGTGATGTTATATCACTAAGTATGAAACGAAATATTTTGAAGTAGAAACATGATTGAATTTGCTATTAAAAAAAAAAAAAAAAAAAAAAAAAAAAAAAAAAAAAAAAATTAATGAGTAATCTTGATTAGGCTTTCCCAGATTTTTGATATAGATATGCAGTCATTACGATTCAGGTTGGGATGATGGAGCAAGGCCTCCACGCTTTCCTTGAACAAACGTTCGAACCTGTAACGGGATCTATGTAAGAGGCGCGTCTTGGACCAAAGGATGCTGTGGTCAGTTTCAATCCCGTGTTGAGCCAAACCAGACTTTTCAGGTTTATTGTGAAGAATGGATGATTGATGTTCTTGGATTCTTTTTTCAAGAGAACGTCCAGTCTGTCCAAAGTAAGAGAGATCACAGTTGCAAGGAATTTGATAAACTCCAGGAAGAGATAAAGTTGAGCGTTTGTCTTTAGGAGAAGGAAAATGAGAAGACAATTTGTTAATAGGAGAATACGTAGCTGTTAAATCATATTTCTTCAAAATTCTTGCGATAGGTTCTGAAATACCAGAGATATAAGGAATAGGTACTCGACGTATTGAATCTTTGTTGTTTTGTGGAGGATTATAAGATGTAAGAAGACGTTGAATACTTTTTTCAGAAAAGCCATTGAGTTTCATGTGTTGCTGGATAGTAGAAAGTTCTTTCTGTAGATAATCAAAAGTAGAACAATTAGTTTTGGCTCTTTTGATGAGACATTTTATAATTCCTGTTTTATGACATGGATGATGGGCTGATTCTTTCAGAATATAACGACCTGTGAATGTTGGTTTCCTGTATACTGTAGTTGTAAGAATATTTGAAGATGATCGGATGAGGAGAACGTCTAAAAAAGATAACTGGTTGTTTTCTTCTAATTCCATAGTAAACTTTATGCGATGATGTAAGGAATTAATACTGTTTAAAAAGGAAGATAAAGTGTTTTTACTGTGAGGCCAAATAGCAAATATGTCATCTATATATCTTACCCAAAAAGATGGTAGAGGGAAACTAGATGTGAAGAGGACTTTTTCTAAATGTTCTAAATAAAAGTTGGCTAAAGCTGGAGAAAGAGGACTTCCCATGGCTGTTCCTTCTACTTGGCTATAAAATTTGTTTTGACATATGAAATAACCAGAATGTATAACGAAATCGAATAGTTTTATAATATCTTGAGGAAAGATGTCAGCAAGTAGTTTTAAAGTTTCCTTAAGAGGTACATTGGTGTATAAAGATTCTATATCAAAACTAACCATAAGATCTGTAGGTTGTAATGAGACATCTTTTAATTTTTCTAAGAAATCTGAGGAGTTTTTTAAAAAAGAACTAGAGTTGCCAATGTAAGATTTCAGTAATTTAGCTAGATATTTGGCTATACGGTAAGTAGGAGAATCAATGCAATCTACTATTGGACGAAGAGGATAGTCAATCTTATGGATTTTTGGAAGGCCATAAAATCTAGGAGGTCTTGCAAAATGAGTTTTAAGTCTTTCAATTGTGTCTTTATCCAAACTGATGACTTCATCAAGGAGAGAATTTAATTTCTTTAGTTGTCTGTTGGTTGGATTATAATCAATTTCTTGATATGTGGAGCGATCTCGAAGCAAAAGAGAAAGTTTTCTTCTGTAATTTACTGAGTCCATAACTACTGTTGCTTTTCCCTTGTCAGCTTTAGTGATAATGAGGTGATTATTTTTTCTCGAGGACTGTAAAGATTTCATTTCAGAAGGAGATATGTTAGAAGGAGGAAGTTTAGCCTTAAGTAGAGAAGAAGCGACTTCTAGGCGAAGAGCATTAGCTTTATCGCTGGTTAGATGATTAAGATTCCTTTCAATGTTAACTAGGAAATCTAGATATGGTATTTTATTTGGAACAATAGAAAAATCATGTCCTTTTGAAAGGATGAGGGTTTCGCTTTTAGTCAAAGGACGTCCGGATATAAACGTCTCAATCAACGTCAACGTCTTCTTACATCTTATAATCCTCCACAAAACAACAAAGATTCAATACGTCGAGTACCTATTCCTTATATCTCCGGTATTTCAGAACCTATCGCAAGAATTTTGAAGAAATATGATTTAACAGCTACGTATTCTCCTATTAACAAATTGTCTTCTCATTTTCCTTCTCCTAAAGACAAACGCTCAACTTTATCTCTTCCTGGAGTTTATCAAATTCCTTGCAACTGTGATCTCTCTTACTTTGGACAGACTGGACGTTCTCTTGAAAAAAGAATCCAAGAACATCAATCATCCATTCTTCACAATAAACCTGAAAAGTCTGGTTTGGCTCAACACGGGATTGAAACTGACCACAGCATCCTTTGGTCCAAGACGCGCCTCTTACATAGATCCCGTTACAGGTTCGAATGTTTGTTCAAGGAAAGCGTGGAGGCCTTGCTCCATCATCCCAACCTGAATCGTAATGACTGCATATCTATATCAAAAATCTGGGAAAGCCTAATCAAGATTACTCATTAATTTTTTTTTTTTTTTTTTTTTTTTTTTTAATAGCAAATTCAATCATGTTTCTACTTCAAAATATTTCGTTTCATACTTAGTGATATAACATCACGCGGCATGTTCTAATTTCAACGATCTATTGTTAGTATTCTAGCTTGTATATTTTTTAAACTGTTCTTGTAATACCACCGACGATGGTCTGCTATTTCCAGACCGAAATATTTGGTTAAATAAATATCTTTCTTGTGATTACGTGATTATATCATTCAGTCTTATGTCGCAAGTATCCTTAAAACAACAAACTACATTTGTGTTGTGATGTGTAGAGAGAACATGCAGTCTTGTCATATTTGATGCAGTGGGATGATAATTTTCCCTGACTTGATTATAACACATTACTTTTGCTTTTTTTAAAAAAATAGGAAGACTTGGAATGCAGTTCGTGCCTTTTATGTAATGAACTTTTGCATATTAAGATTTTTATCGTTTGTTTCTGGAGATTGTGATTGTACATTTCACTTGCCAGTTTCACAAAACCATATGCGTAAATAAATAAATAAATAAATAACATAGCACAGCCAAGCTGTTGGTTTTAGTGTGACTGTGTTGGGTACTTGGTTTTCAAAAAATAGCCAAAGTTCTCAGCAAATATAATCTCCATATTACTATAAAACTGTTCATTCAGGTCGCTGCTTTCATACATTCTCCTAAAGATCAGCTACATCCTCTTAAACCTGGAGTATATAAAGTTCCTTGTGCCTGCAATTTAGCCTACTTTGGACAGACTCAAGATCTTATAACTGCCATCTCATATATAACAGATCTTATAACTGGTAGATCAGTTAACATCTGCCTTGACGAACACAAAAATTACATCTGAGATCATCTTTATGGCAAATCATGATTGGCAGGCCATGTTCTGGATATTCCTTCACATAGGATCAGATGGTGAAAAACATCTATATGACATAGAAGTCGTTACAAGTCTTAGAGACTGTTCTTAAAATTAGCATCAGCTGTGAAGCACTCTCCCAACCTCAACAAGTATGGTTGCATTAATTTATCATAGATCTGGGAGCCTATCATTTTAAGATCTAATAGCTAGTCTTCTCTAGATTAACTTTGTAGTTATCCTACCCATAGAGTGTTCCATGTAAGGATGTTAGGTGTCAGTTATCACTTCACTAAGATCTATCAAATTGGTGTATGCAATATGGTGCATAATACCACCATTATATTGGTTGAAGAGAGAGAGGTTTGTATGCATGAGTAGGAGGAATGGAGAGTGCTAGTTTTGTTGATACTAACCATGTCCAGAGTTTGAGATCATTGAGAGAAGATCATTTATGTATATGAAAAAGAGGTTAGGTTGTATAACCTATCTTGGTAGTAATTTGAACACAGAACACCATCCACTGTTATATGCAGCAGGTGACCCAAGAGGAAACTGGTAACTGAATTACAAAGGTTGGAACACCATAAGATTGCAGTTTGCTGAGAAATACTTGATGCCATTCCTTATCAGATAGAAAATATCAAGTGGAAAACAAGGCAGATTTTTCCCATCTCCTTCCATGCCACATGTCTAGAGGTGTATGTGTGTAGGGGGAGGGGGGGTATTCAAGAAGATCTGCTGCACTTGGGTGGTGGAATCTCATAGTTGTGGATACTGATTAGCTGTCATTTTTGCATGATGAAGTTGACTGTTGATTACTTTCTCAGTTATTTCAGAGAGAGCGCTGAGGTGATAGCGATAAGTTGATAGTTGATGGTGGACTTTTTTTGAGATCACCTGTGAATGGTCAGGACCAAGAATTCAACACCAGAAGCCTTTTGCTATCTGCATAATTCTTCCATGACTTTTTGCAGAAGACCGAAGGAGCTTTCAGTATGTTATTCCTAGTATAGTTGAAGGTAATCTGCTTTGTGAATTTGTGGAGGTGTTAGAAGATCAGCTTTGTCATTGTTACAATAGTGTTATCTGGCTTAGAAAGGTGTTAGCTTAGATGGACAGAAATTGAACCTAGTTGCCTTTCCAAGAGGGCAGAAGGTACACCTGCCTTATGCAAGCAAACATTTCTACATATAGGTTTTTCAGTCAGATCTAGATTTGTTTACCAATTTAATTTATCTTTGGCTCAGTAACGTAACGTAGATTCTCTCAGTATAATATTTCTGTAATTGACCTTCACTCTTAGCTCCTCCTTTTTTTCTGTTAATGATTCTCATATATGGCACCTATTTTCAGTTCTAATGTGGTTGTTCCAGTAACTATCTTTTTGCTGTTCTGTTTAGTTCCAAAAACATCAGCTGATATTATTTAAAAAAGTGATGCTCCAGCTGACATAATTTTTCATTATGTTGTATACCATTATAGCACATTTTGGTTTCAGCCATAAGAGAATGCAGTTTGGTTAAATACGTCCTAAAATGTCAGCCTATTCTTGTTTGTTCAGTGTTTTCAGGTATATGTATACTAACAGTGTGCATCTTGGAGAGGAAGATGAAAATTTGACATTGGATCAGAAACTCCATTTGGTTTTTTGCATTCTTTAGGCTGTGTTGAGATCAGTCTCCTCCTAGTCCCCCCCCCCCCTCTCCCAGACCTTTTGGCTGGTTTTTCTATATATACGTGGGCTGTTCAATAAATAATAAGACTAATTTTACTGTGGCAAAACCACTCATCACAATATTAATTTCTGTGGAATAAAGAAATGTTGCTGTCTGTATTAACAAAAGAGGTTGATAGATGGCGTATACGGGCTGGTGTGCCAGAGTGTTACGTGACTAAATACAAGTTTGTTTCGGCGTGCCTACGAGGCAAGACCAGTCATTGAAATGGAAGCATCCTTGGAACAGTGTTGTGCGATTAAATTTTGTGTGCCTTTGCAAAAATCGGCATCGGACACTTTTAACATGATACGCGAAGCTTTCCACGATGAAGCAATGTCGAGGGCAAGTGTTTTTCGCTGGCATAAAACTTTTAAGAAAGGAAGGCAAAATGTGGAAGATCTTGAACGTGAGGAAAGACCTTCAACGTCCATCACAGAGACAATGATCAACACAGCAGCGATTATCATCAAGCACATCAAAAGGAGGCGTCCATTGCTGAAGAATGGCTTCTTATTGCACCACGATAATGCAAGGCCACATATTGCTGGTTGTGTAGTGGACGTTTTGCAGAAGAACAACACAGATATCCTACCACACCCTCCATACAGTCCTGATCTCGCACCATGCGATTTCTGGCTGTTTCCTCAGCTCAAGAAACCACTAAGAGGCTGCCATTTCGAAAGCAACAAAGCATGTGTAAAAGCTGCAGAGGCGGTTTTGAAAGAACTCTCAAAAAATGGACTTTCACATGTGTTTAAGAAGTGGACGCAACATTGGGACAAATGCATCACGTCTCACGGTAGTTACTTCGAAAAAGACCATGTAAATGATGACGATTAAAGGTAATCTGTTTTCTTTATAAATATAGTCTTATTACTTATTGAATAGCCTGCGTATATATCAAAATTGAAGTTTAAATGACTAAACACTGAGACTAATAAAAAATGGGGTTTAATAGGAACACTACTAGTTTCATTGATAAAACAACTTCTTCAGGTGTCCAAGTGCAAAGAATTATATACAAAAAATGACAGAAACATTACATAATTACGACAACAGATCTACTACAAACTGAAACACAGTTTAAACTGGAGTACGTGCTATAGTTCCAGCTGTATGTAACTGCATGTGTGAGATATTGCGAGAATGCCAGTACTGGACAGCAGAAATGTGTGCATCAGATAAATTGTAGCTGAGGCTACTGTTCATGTGGGTTGAATCGAGTGAAATTTCTTTAGATTCGAGAATACGTCTCTCAAGTTCATCATAACTTCAAATATGCATAAATGTTATGATGAACTTGAGAGACATATTCTCAAATCTAAAGAAATTTCACTCGATTCAACCCACATGAATAGTAGCCTCAGCTACAATTTATCTGATGTTAAAAGAAACATGAAACTTTATACACATGGGACCACTCTTTTGTGCAAAAGATAAACTAAATAAAACACACATTAGTCCTTTCATAAAAAATGAGTGCTACTTGTGCAGGTGAGGAGGAAGTGCAGGCAGCCCAAGTAGGGGTGCTGTTTTTAATGGGTCTCCTCCACATCCTCCTAGTTCCCTCTATCTCTTCTTTGGCTGCCTGCACTTCCTGCCCCCCCCCCCCTCCCCTGCACATCTATCTGCATGACCTTTCTTCCCACATACCTGCCCTCCTTCCTCGTCACATGACCCTACCATCTGAACCTTACCTCCTGTATCTTCGATCCTAAGTTTGTAACTTTTACCGTTCCCCTCACATAGTCATTTCTCAGATGATCCTTTCTGGTCACACCATACATCCACCTAAGCATTCTCATCTCTGCTACCTTCATCCTGCTGATGTTATTTTCCTCAGGGCCACAGTTTCCATACCATACATCATAACTGGTCTCACCACTGTCCTGTAGATTTTTCACTTTAGATTGACTGGCGCCCTCTTATCACATAGCACTCCAGCCATCTCTCACTCTCTCTCTCTCTCCAGTTCCTCTGTCCAGCTTGTATCCTGCATACCACTTCCTTCTCAGCCTCTCCATCCTCTTTCACTGTTGAACCTAAGTATCTAAAAT